>NW_028187909.1:0-110611 GCF_964204655.1 Triturus cristatus | reverse complement strand
CCCGATGAGTAAGTGGATGTCTATTCGGCCACTACTTGTGTGTTGAAATAGATGGGTCAAATGCTAAACAATTACAAATGCAAAGAAGTGTGCAAAGGTGAGCCATGCCATGTGTATCAGCTTGGTGAAGTGTGTGGCCAGTCTGATCTGGTCAAATAAACCACATAGTGTAAATGATTTGGAGAAGTGGTGTCATGTGAGTTTCATGCCCTGCTAGTGACAGATGACGCAGGCCCTGAAGTTTGCATTGTGTCAAAAGTTATTGTTGATGGTGTTTTCAAACCTTCACTGTCCTCAGTGGGCCCTGCAGGTGAGGTGGCTGCGGTCTGTCCCTCATTTATCTCTGGACATAAAATTGCATGGTTTGTGTGGTGTCACAGGTCTGCCATCAGCATGAGATGCATGTCTGAATGTGAGCTGTGTCATGCGTGGCCTATGTCATTTAACATTCACATGGCGGTGACTGCGAGGAGTGTGGATCAGTGCCCTGGCTAGATGTCAGGAGAGACAGGCTGCCTGTTGCTACTGTGCAGCAAACGCAAGCAAAATGGATGGTAGGAGGATCAACACTGAGGCAATGTACTCCGCATTGATGCCGCTAAATAGCCAGAAGCAACATATGTCTAACCTAAGTCTAAAAATAGCTAAAATCACAAGATAATAAACTGCCAACATAGTATGCCTAATGAATCATGTACCCATCTATCCCTCACATGTCATAGGTGATCAAGGATATGCGCTCTGCCCGTGGATGATGACACTCAAACGAAACCCCACCACCCAGGCACAGAGGCAGTACAATGCTGCACATCGACGCACACGTGGTATCGTGAAGCGTACATTTGGTGCGCTCAAGTCACTTTTCAGTTGCCTGGATATTACAGGTGGCAAACTGCTGTATAGCCCAGAAATGGTGAACAAAATAATACTGGCATGTTGTGTATTGCACAACATTTGTGACCTAACAAATGCCCCCTGGATCCAAGTGCCTGCAGCACCGGGCGATGAGCAGGATGATGACGAGGATCAGCGAGATGGCCCACACCCCACAGCCACTGCTGCTGGAATTGCCCGAAGGGACAGGATCATAAATAATTTCTTCACATGAGCACATAAAATTGTGAATGACAAAAGCAAATACATGTATGTAGAAAAGGACCTCAAGTACCGTTTGTGACAATAAACAAACTCAACACACCTACCCTGTCTGCAAGTTACCCTCCTGCATCAGTACATCACTATGAAATGTTACCATTGTACAATGATTGCAAGTAAGAGTACCAAAGTAAAATCATGGTGTGTATGTTTCATCATGCCAGAGATGCAATAGTGCGTCAATCGTGCACAAGCTGACTTTACAATAAGTAAAATCGGGCACACAACTCATCAATGGTTGTGTCAAATAGTATGTAATTCATGATTCACAGGGTGTACTGGATATGATAATTTATAATGTATGGGTTTGGAAGTGCCAAAAAATGATTTCATTGGCTAGTTCGTTGTTAAATCTAACTGTTAAGGCCGTGATAAGGGGGACAAATCAGAAAATTGGGTGTGGAATGGGGCACTAATCTGAGACGTGGGTTTGGAATGGGGCTCAATGTGGAGAAGTGGGTGCGGAATGGGGCTCAAATCTGAGAAGTGGGTGCGGAATGGGACTCAAATGTGAGAGGTGGGTGTGAACTGTGTGTCCAAGCAGAAAAATGGGTGTGAAATTGGGGCTCAATTTGCTAAAATGTGTCCTAAATTGGGTGCAAATCTGAAAAGTGGGTGTGAACTGTGGGTCTAAGCTGTAAATTGGGTGTGAAATGGTTCCAATTGGGGGGGGGGGGAAACTCTGCATGCATCCAGGACATTGAATGTGCCACCAGCAATGCTCACATGCACACCATCCCTGGTCACCTTCATGACGACCGTCAAGACCGGTCACGCTGTTTAACAAATTGGCTCATTGGCAGTATGACCCAACAGACAAGGCAAACTATCTGACCATCTCCCTGCACCCCGTGGTGGACAAAGTCACTGAGAGACCCATAAACACCCAGCTGACTGGCTACATTGAAGAGAACTCCATCGTGGACCACTCCCAGTCTTGTTTTGGCATCAAGCACAGCACCAAGAACGCACACCATGCTGCCAATTATTACATATGCATGCCACTTGACCTCGGTCACATTGCGGACGACACATCCTACTACACCTCTATGCAGCCTTAAACACCCTCTCACACCACACCCCAGATGCCAGACACCACCACAAGGGGATACGAGGAACAGCCCTCTCATGGATCCACTCCTTCCTCCCCGCAATAAGCCAAAGGACCATCCCCCACCCCTATCTCCAAAACCACAGGCAACCACTGCGGAGTACCACATGGAGCATCACTAAGACACACGTTTTGCAATATACACATGTCCCCACTCATTGCCATTGCTAGATAGCACGGGGTAAGCATATCATCCCACACAGACAACACACAGCTCATCTTCCCCCTCACGAATAACGCAGAAGACACAAAAGCCAGCTCCCAGGAATGAATGTCGGAACTAGCAGATTGGATGACAAACCTCTGCATAAAGCTCTAATAAGACTGACCTCCTCATCTCCGGTCCATCCACATCTGCATGGGACAACCTCTGGTGGTTGTCTGCCCTTGTGATCCTGCCCTCACTGACAGACCATGCCCGCAAGTTTGGCATCATCCCAAATCCTCCATCATCCTGCCCTGCCAGATCTACTCCATTGCGTGCTACAGCTGCCTACTGATCTAACCTAATCCATCACAATGGATAACTCCAGGATGCATTAAAATTGTCAACAACGCACTCATCCTCAGCAGACTGGACTACTGCAACAAACGCAACGCAGGGATATACAAAACACCACTACACAAGTTCTAACACAGCCAGAAAGCTGCAGACACACCTGTCTTCAGAAACCCACGTCACAAACACAAGAGGCACCACATACAGAACATCCAATGTATCAACGACAAGGAGAAAGTAGCCCTCAAACTACTCACACACCTACAATTCTGTTGTGGGCTACCATGTCTCTTTTGTCCTCCCTTTTCTTGTCCTATCTTGCTTTCTCCTCTGGGGTCTGGAATGCATGTGTACATTCCAGGTGTCCAGGGATGAGCTGCGGGGGAGGTTCTGGAACTTGGGGAGCTTTGGCAGTTGGGGAGCTGTGCCACTGCTGGGATGCTGTGTTGCTGTATAACCGTGGTCCTATTCTTGGTATCCTGATTAAACTACTGGAAGACTTCCACACGTTCCTGTCATCTTTTCAAATTCACTACACATCATCAGGCACAAAGACATCCACGATAGTCAACCTCAACATCCCCAAGAAGAACTGCTGCTCTGACAACCTTGCCCTTGCAGACTCGACCGGGATTGGAAAATCACGAGCCTGAGGAAGAGCTTCCACCTACGTCGCCAGCAAAGCCATGGACGAGATGAAAGTCCACATCAAACAATCTCCCACCCAGCACGCTTGCATGCGGAACGACAAGACATGGCTATTTGGCTGAGACAGAGCTGCACTCACACTCCCCCACAGCGACTTGTGAGCCTCACGTGTGAGTAGGGCACATCATTCCCACCCTTATTGTCGGATTAATCTGCGCACATACTGATCACCTACAGACCACCCCAGGTGAGTAGTGCCCTCACACTTCACATCTTTTTTTGAATTGATGTCTGTGAAATTGGCAAAAGAGGTGGGGATGAGTCATGTTACATGCCATTTTGGGTGTCAACTATCTTGGAACATAAAAGGTAGTCTGTGTATACCCCTGAGGAATTGTTGGCTATGGAACAACAATTCCCATTCCGTTGGGTGCAGGGGGATACACAGTACCTGGGTCTCCAACTGCCTCCGACTCTTGCCCGTACAGTGAAGCTCAAATATACAACACTGTTGGATGAGACGGCTAAGGCGATGGACACCTGCGCCTCGCATGGTTTGGATGCATAGCGGGAGTGAAAATGTTGATTCTTCCACGCATTCTCTGTGTATGTCAATTTGGACACATGGTGCCCCAGCCCCGTGCACTCACACAATTGCAAGCCCTCATTAATAAGTCTGTCAGGGAGGGCAAGCGGCCTCGCCTCTCACTTGCGCAGCTTACACACCCGAAAATGCAAGGTGGCCTGGGATTGCCCCTTATTGGTAGCTACTACCAAGCCACATGCCTTTGATATATAGTGGAATGGAATAGGCTGCTATCGGAGAAGCACTGGAACTTCATGGACCAGTCTGTGGCGGGCAAAAACATCTGGATAGAACTGTGGCTAGACCATAAGCACTGGCCCTGGGGCTTGTACTCTTCGCCGGTTACAGCGCCCACCCTCAAGGTTTGGAACAGGGTGGTAGTACGGAAGGGCTGGACCTCTTTCCCCTCACCGATGACCTCCAGCGTGGATAACCCGGACTTGCCCCCGGGTCAGGAATCGGCGATATTCCATTGCTGGCGAGAACAGGGCTGCAAGAGCATAGTGTCTATATTTGATCTAGAAGGGCTGGTGCCATATCTGCGGCTCCTACAGGATTATGATTTGCCCGATACTGATGTGTATTCCTAACGCAAACTAACACACTGGGTCACGGGGCGGGCCTACTAACTATGCACGAATGTCGAGGTTGTTTACGTCATATGAGAAGTGGTTAGCGCGTAAGGAGGACAAACGTCCCCTCATATCTGAGCTGTAGAAAATGCTTTTGACCAGTCCGAGTGGTCAGTGCACAAAAGCGCAGGTTTTGTGGGAAATGAAGCTGGGCAGGCCGCTTTCCTCCAAGGAATATGAACGTATCCTGTATCACGCACACCACACTGCGCACAGTGTAGTGGGGGCTGAAACCTCCTTTAAGGTTCACTCTCATTGATGTTGCACACCTGTGCAACTACATGTCTGGAATAAAAGCAAGCCAGATTGCTGCTGTCGGGGATGCTGAATGACTGGTACCCTCGTGCCCTTACTCTGGCATTGCCCGAAATTGCAAAGATATTGGGGGGAGTCCTTAGATAACATAGATACAGCGTGAAACATTGCAATGCCCGGCGCACCGGATGACACTCTCCTTGGCCTCTCACATCCGAAGGCCATCCCACTAACATCCCTCAGGGGTAGGCAAATAGTCAGAGCGTTGCTGGCGGACAGGCAGGTTATCCTAGCACAGTGGGGTACAGTGGCAATTCCAGGGCTTCTGTCCTGGTTACAATGTTTAAAGAACCTATTAGCTATGGAGCGTCTATCTCGGGGTGCAGAGGGAAGGGTGAGAGATTTTGCACCGCTGTGATGCCCCTTTGTGATTTCATTGTCCCGAGATGATATGAGGGAAGTCACATGCCCCAAGTACTTGCAGGTCTGACGCCTTCTACCGATGGAGCAATCATCCGCCGCCGCTCACTCAGTGGAGTGACGAGGGGGCTTACTTCCACGTATATTGTGTATGCTTACTATTATCTAGGGAGGCTGCAACCGGTGCGGAAGGTGGGGTTGTGGGAGGGGTATTGGGGGATGGGTTTGTTTACTCCCTTGTTCTTGATTGTTTCACTTGTCTGTTTTACATGTTTATTCTTTGGGAAATGGAAGACGCTCTTAGTGGCTTGTTCGCTCTTCCGGTATGCGGCCGGCCTCTGGGTTGCGGCATAAACACTGTGTAAATGCTCACAATGCTTGCCCGGCCGGCCGCTGGATGTAGGCAGCAAGCTGTGTTTGACAAATATTTCTTCCTTTCTATAAAAAGATGTAACCCTAAAATGTAGTCTGCCTTCGTTGTGCAAACCTATTTTCACATTGTATTATTGCGCTGTGATCAGAGTTTTGGCCTGACTGTCCATCATTGTCTGAAAAATGGCGGGGCATGATATTTTTTCCTCAAACGCAATGATATTTCTCCCGCGCATTTGAAAGGACATCGCTGCACACTCTACAATACTGTATCAGCTTCAGGACAGTAGCGGCCTCTTAGCGTGAAGAAACCCATTGCAATCTTTGAAACCTGCCGCATACACATTACAGTAAGCCTAAGGTGATTAGCGACCCCTTAGCGTGCAGATTCTGATCGCATTTATTCAGCCTGAGTACATTAGCGGCCCCTTGGCATGCAGATTATGATCGCATTTAATAAAATGGGCCGCATACACATTACAGCATCAGCCGGAGTACATTAGCGGCCCCTTAGCGTGCAGATTTTTGTCGCATTGTACACAACCTGCCGCTAACACACAGGAAGTGATGTATGCATGCTTCCTGTCTCCCATGGGTGTGGCATTCACTTTCTCTTTGAGCATATTGTGGTTGATTTGGCTGAGTGAAGGAGGTGTCTGGTGGATTGTGGATTTGGGAGTGTTGCTGTGTGCTGTCTAAAGTGTCTTTTGAAATTATTTTACCTTTTTATTACTTTTTACTGTCTACTGTCCTCAGTCTTGTTGTGTTTGTGGTGGGTTATTTTAGGTTTGTGTCATTAGAGGGTTTTCTTTTGTTAGGCTTGGGTGAGAACTGGGGTGCAGGGAGATGCCGGCTGTGGGAAGGTCAGGGCGGATGTCAGAGGGGGCATTGAGGAGCTTCCTCTGGCTGGTGCGTTGCTACCTGCCTCTGATGTTGGAGAGGGGAGGACGTATCCTCCAGGGCTACAGTGTTGCAGTGCGTAAGTTGTGGTGGGAGCGTGTGCTGGTGTAGATGCTCCGCTGCTTCAAAGTCAATCGGACTGTGCGCCAGTAGAAGCACCGCTGGCAGGACATGCTGGCGCGGGAGGCCGAATTCTGGACTACACAGGAGCCATGTCTGGCATCCAGGGTAGTAAGTACCAAATCCCTTTTTGTCCATGACTAATGTTACGTACATATGAGTGACATGTGTGACAAGAAGATATGTCTTTATGCTGTCTCAAGACCGTGACACTGTAACAACATGGTTAATGCAATGCTAATTGTCAAAAATACTTGTGCACGATGACCTTGACTTAGGATTTGTATGACTTACTCTTCCCACTACAGTGTGCAACAGTAGGAAGATGTTGGAATAGTCAATCCAAATATCCATTATTGATGTGCGACATGCAGTGCAAGTTGTAGTGACGATTAGCGTTGTAATGACTGCGTAGATTAAGTTTGCCACTGTAAATACCACATAGGAATGGAGATCCCCGGTGTTAAATATCTAAAAATATACATGCTTCTTGTGAGCGTATACTCAGCAGGAAGGGTTGCAGGGTGCGTGGCGATATTTGCATGTTGAAGTATACTTGGCTATAGCAAGGGGCGTGTCTGTTGAAGAGCAATGTTCAGAGTTACTGCTTGGAGATGGGTAGCAACGTTGCCTGTCAGAGGTGTAGCGGAAGGTTGTCACAGGCTGTGTCTGCAAGGTAGGAAAAGGAGCAGACTCACGATCTGGTCTCTCTGGTGCGGGGGAAGACGGCATAGGCTAGCTGGTCTGATCGTCGGGTCCTTTGATGTGCCTGGAAAGAGAGTTGGACGTTAAGGTATGTTGGCCCAGTGTTGTGGATGGCTGTGTGAGCCTGGGTGAACATCTTGAAGGTGACTCTAGCTTTGATGTGGAGACAGTGGAGTGTGCGCAGGTGGTGTGAGGTGTGACAGGGTCCTGGCAGTGTGAGGATCAGTCCTGTGGTTGCATTTGAGATGTCCTGCAGCTTGCGGATGTGGTTCATGTAAATTCCGGCATGGACTGTGGTGCCATAGTAGGGTGAGCTGTCGCGCAGGGCATGAGTCAGTGTCTATGTGTGTTTGAGTAGGAGTCATTTGACTGTCTGACATAGGAGGCAGAGTGTGTGGAAGCAGGAAGATGAGACCGGATAGATCTTGCGATTATTTTGGACATCGGAGTCCATGATGGATTCCATGTTGCGTGCCTTTTCCGTGGTGGGGTGTGGGTCCCCTATGCCATGTGATGACCCTGTGTAATTCCATGCGTGGAGGTTTTGGAGCATGATGGGTTCTTATCTTTTGTTGTTGTTCACTTGTATGCAGCTGTTTGACATTCATTTAGCAAGCTCCTCCATGACTTCTCAATACTTGTGTTTGCCGGAGTTGTGTTAGTTGGATGTGTCGAGGAGGAGTTGTCAGTCGTATGCCTATGATACAATGTTGAGTCCATAGCTAATCACGATTGTGGCGTGCGGAGCCAGGTAGATGTCAAAGATTGGAGGGCTGAGTGAGGATCCCTGGTGGACTCCGCGGGTGGTTGTTGTAGGCTCCAAGACAAAAGGGGGGTGTCTGACCCACAGCATATGTCCGTTGAGGAAGGAGCAGCTCCAGTTGAGGGCCTTGTCTTGGATCCCTTTGTTGTGGAGTCTGCATATTGGTGGGCTTTGAGAGACGGTGGTGAACGCCGCAGCGATAGGTCAAGGATGATGAGTACAACTGTTTTTTTTCTCGCTCCGTGTGGATGAGGTGCCTTGACGCAACTCATATGTGCAGGTCTGCCAGCAGTAATGTTTTGGCTGGGCAGCCTCTGCTTCCACAGGTCGTGTGTGGATGCCATTCAAAGTAGACCCAGTCATGTGGCCAACATGAAGTCAACACCACAGGGATGTAGCATTATCTGTCTGTCACTGTAATAATTCACATTGTTAATATGCCACGTTTGCGAAGGTTTGCTAACAACACATATTTACGTTTGTCCTCTCACAGATGGACGTCAACCTATCACCCAGGGGGACATTGACCGATTCCAGGACCCACACGCCACTGGTGAGTAGTGACAACAGATATTGGCATGTTGCGTGGTCATGAGTGTCTGTGCCAAATGCAACATGTTGTTGATTAGCAGTATGGGTGTGTATCGCATGTCAATTGCCTACGATGTGCAGAGGTATTCAGCATTTCCGATCTGTGTCAAATATGGTAGTTTAAAGGGGTACAATGCATCTTATTCAGAGTTGTGACTTTGTCCATCAACAGTCAGTGGTACACATGTCAATGTATGTGCCTATTTCCGAGCAACTAATGCTGCCAAATAGGCATTTACACTGAAGTTGTGTTGGCAATAGGCCACTTGCATTTTCTCCCATGTTCATTTGCGCAGCCTAGTTAAGATGGCACACTTACATGCTGTAAACATCGTCCAAGGGGCGTGCAGTGGGCATTGCATTGTGCACAATGAGGCAGTGCATTTATGTCCATACAAGGTCAGACATCTTGGCACAGTGATCCCTAAGGTATGCTGCATAGCAGAGAACCAGAAGTGGCAGTGTGTAGCTCAGAGCCAAATTTGTCAATGGCTGTGAAAAGTTGGCCTGGCATATGCTGGTCACTAGTTATAGTGGCCACCTTGAACCAGTCCAATTCGACCCTTATGGTAGATAGGTTTAAGACAACCTTTTAAAGAAAGCTATCCTAGTGGTAGCTGTGGAGAGCAGCCTTCAGGCTAAGTCTCTGAGGAATGTAAAGCGGCTTGTTTTACCTTATAATCTCTTGAATTACCAAATGAAAGGACACCACACAGGTATATATATCAAATATATATGTATTTATTTCTAGACACACTCTACTAATCTCTTTATGAGATTAGAAGGCAGGTAAACATTAAAATGTCAACAGTTCTCAATAAATTAAGCACAAATATGGCTGGAACTCTAGGGGCGTACCAGACCATATACTAAAAAAATGGTTTAACAAAGTCGACTTGCAAAATGACAAAGCCTAGGGCCTTGGGAATCGCTGGGGCTTTACTACTGCAGTGTTAGCAGGTAACTAACAAGCCCACGGGAGACGCGTGCAGTGTCTAAACACAGCCGCGGGTTTCCTATAGGTTACAATGGAGCAAGTCGCGGTTGGTATTTTAAAGTTTTAGGGCACTTTGAAGAAGTCAACAAGCAAGCCACTTACAGGGTAAGTATTTTGAGGGCCAACACACACTTGGGCACCGGAGTGCACGAGTTACCTCACCCAGGGAAGCCGGGTGCATAGGTGTCTTTTGGTGTCGGGTCGCGATGCTGTTTTCAATGGAGACCAATGAAGACTTGCTGCTTGAGACGACTGAAGAGGTGTCCGCTGGAATCCGAAGATGGATTGGAGTTGCAGAAGACCTGGAAATTGAGGGGACAGAGTTCAGAGTCACTTGCCAGTGACCGGTGGCCAGCAAGATGGATGACCACAGATGTCGCGTCATTTCAGGTCGTCGATGGTGTTTTGTCTCTTTGCTCACGAGGTCCAGGGGGGATCGACGATGACCAGCAGCTGGATTCGGAGTGTCCCACGACGTCTGCAGCTGATGACGATGTTGGCAACCGGATTGGAGCCAACAAGCCTTGGCAACTGCAAGTCTCGTGTGGACTGAAGATAGTCGGTGATGCAGACCAGCAAGGTCTGATGGACTTACCCAGCGAGGGTAAGTGAGGGCAGGCCTGAAGCAACCAGGAGAGCCCTTTGAATCGTTGAGAGAGACTTCGGGGGACCCACTAGCCAACGGGCAAGTTATCGCGAAGACACCGCTACAGGAAAATTTTCACAGGAGCCCACGGTCACTCGGGACGTGGTAGGCTGCTGATTTTTGGAACCATACCTGCTGGGGACTTGGGCCACAAATGGCACAAGTTCGTAGAATGTTGTTTAGGGTTTGCACTTGAAATCAGTGCACGGTTCCCAGGTATTGCAGTTCCTCGTCACTTGTGGGGTCCAGATGCCACAGCTTCGCTGGGGACTCAAAATGGCCGTCAAGAGATCAGGAAATCCGCTTCTGGGGCCGCAGGGACTTCGGACTCCGGCGGGAGCGGTGAAGTTTGCAACCGTTGATTGAGGTTATTGGTGCCTGCCAAGCAGGGGAGTCACTCCTTGACTCCAAGGGAGATTCTTCAGTCTTCCAGAGATAGTGGAACGTCGAAGGGCCAGGATTCTTCTTAGTAGAGGTTCGTCCAGGGTAATCTCAATTGCATTGGCAATGCTTGCTATCTTGTAGTGAAGATAGGGGAGGGACTAGCTCTATGACCACTCCTCTAGGAGGGTCAGGGTAGTGGGTGGTTACACCCACTTCCCTTTGTCCAGTTTCGCGCCAGAGATGGGGCAGGTAGCCCCTGAACCAGTTTGAGCTGGCATATGCACAGAGGAGCCTACTGCTCCCCCAGTGCAGGACTTCAAAGCACTCTAGGAGTGCACCCACCCAGCTCCAATACACTAAATACTGTCTGGGAGGTGGTGACACCTCCCTGTGACAGGATGCCTTTTGTTGGGCTTCCTCCACTGCGAGTTTCGGTCAGCAGCAGGAGGGCAGCCCGGTGTCTGTGCTGGTGGCATCCATTTTGTGATGCCAGGGCTCTAGGAGATTTCTACCGTTTAGTACAGTGGGTACATGTCATCCCCTCCATTCAACTAACCTTGACCAGTTGAGTCTTCATGGTCTAAGTGGAAATACCCTGAGAGTCCATCTGCATTGGCATGTTGGGTCCCAGGTCTATGTTCCACTGTATAGTCCATCCCCTGTAGGGAAATGGACCACCTGAGCAGTTTAGGATTTTCACCTTTCATCTGTTTGAGCCATAGGAGGGGCTTATGGTCAGTCTGAACTATGAAGTGAGTGCCAAACAAGTATGGCCTCAGCTTCTTCAGGGCCCACACCACAGCAAAGGCCTCCCTCTCAATAGCTGACCAACGTTTCTCTCTAGGGGTCAGCTTTTTGCTTATGAAAGCTACTGGCTGGTCTTGACCTTCATCATTAAGTTGAGACAGTACAGCTCCCACACCCAGCTCTGAAGCATATGCCAGGCCAACTTCTCACAATGGCGTGTTACACAAACACATTCAATAGATGTGTACGTTAATTGAAATTTAATATTTGTGCACTGCAATGGTGTTCACAGGCTATGTCCTTGTGGACATTACATGCTGGAATCAGGATCATGTGTACCAACTCAGCTGACACAATTGGTGACATTACTCAACACACATTCATACGCATGCATTAGCTATGCATCATTTGATGTCACATACATTTGTAAATCCAGCCTGCGCCAACAATATCTGTGAGTACGCATTAGCCATAACAATTGCACAACCCTCATGACCCCAGGGTGCCATTACAATGTGTAATCCATTGTAACAGT
This sequence comes from Triturus cristatus, assembly GCF_964204655.1. Taxonomy (NCBI): domain Eukaryota; kingdom Metazoa; phylum Chordata; class Amphibia; order Caudata; family Salamandridae; genus Triturus; species Triturus cristatus. Next base: position 98,545 of record NW_028187909.1, on the reverse strand, counting down.
TTGCGTAGTTGATGCATGCGTGTTCATCTCTACTATGGAGTGAGATTGGTGGTTACAACACATGCATGAGTGGCAGTTGTGGTTCAATGATGTCTCCCCCTCGCAGTGGATGACTATCACCAATTGCATAGTAATGGTGGAGTGAGTAAGTGCCTAAGTCGGCATTCGTACACCAAACATGTTTCCATGTGTGCAACATGATGCAGCATGATTGCAAGTGTGAGTAAGGGCAGTCCCAGTCCTGTTGTTGTGCATGTAGTGTGAGACTACAATAGGTAGTTATTCACACCTGCACACATACACCCTTGCACGCTTGTGCAAGAGTGCCTGTCTTGGCACTGACTTGATGTACTGCACACAGTTCCTGGGGGACACACATGGCTGCACATGTGCATTGTACTTTTTATGCAGCTGTCTCACAGGATGGGAGAGGGTGGTGCTGTGCACGTAGGGGTTATGCCTCCCGGCTGAAGTCAATTGTACATGTCACCCACAGCCCGGTTGTCCAATGGTGCCATGTTTGTAGTGTGCCATTAGCTTTTAGTTGTGTCAGTGCATGTACCATGCCATGCACTGTCATGTCAGTCTCCACAGCATGTAGTGATTGAATCATGCGTAGACCTTGGGTTTAACAGGTCAGTCTTTGACTTAACAGGGTGAAGCGGGTGTGTTGCCTCCCATGTTGTTTTGAACTTGTGATGCAGATATCATGTTGTACGTTAACATAGTGTAGGGGACAGAAAAATGACATTGAGTTTATTTTTACAGACAACATTACACCTGAGGAGCAACACACATTCCACGTTGCCAAGGACCGGTACCTCCACGTGAGGAATGTCCACAAGGGTTATCGACTCATGGCAAGGAGGTATCGGGCCGAGAAGAAGCCTGGGACCTGGAAGTCGCTGCCGGAATGTGTTCTGACCGGCAGCAGCAACGTCCCCTCGACTGCAGGTGCCAGTGTGGGCTCCCACACGGTCAATCCCCCTGCCGCCACACCCGCACAGGTGCCAGTCCAACCTGCACCGCCACCTGCACCAGCACCTGCACCGATGGATCCTGTCCTTTCACAAATCATGCAGATGGTAACCAACAACAATGCCATTCTGCGTCAACTTTTATATCTGAACTGGCACCTTCACGAGATCCGGAGTCACCTGGGACTGCATTAAAGACTCCCTGTTCTCACCCATCCCCCTCTTCTCCCTTCCCACAATGTCCCTATTTTTGTCTCATGTTGTGTTAGGTCATAGTTTTGTGTATTAGTTAGAATTGTTTTAGTATAGGCTTAGTTAGTTGTAGATTTAGACTTTTTTACTTCTTGAATGTTATAGGATTTGGGGATAGGTTTCATTTATCTTTGGGTGGGGGGTTGATGTCTTTATTAATTTTGTGTGTTTGTAAATAGGGTAGATAGTGTTTGTTAGGATCAATATTTGTAGGTAGTTTAGGTTTAGAGTTAGGGTAATATATTAGGGTTAGTGTAGGGTTTTTGTATCTTTTATGTTAAATTTAGATTTCTGCTTGCACTTATATCATGGTTGATGCGGGGGAGTGGGGCTTGCTCCATTGTGTGCAACTCATACCATCACTGGAGTTATCATTGTATGTGTAACTATGGTCCTGACCTGTCACTCAGCAGGATGGATTGAGTCCAGATACCTTAGATGTGAGCACAATGACCTTGCATGTCTGATAGATTTGCAAACGTGGTTTACGGCCTACTCTGGTGACAGTTTATTGTGACCTCCAACATCTTCAGTGTGGTGAACAGAGTTGTACTGCACATTGGTGCACATTTGCAAATCAACATAGGGACATAGCATTGTGAGTATATCAAAGTTACACATATAGCGTGAAAAACATGCATATCAGATGGTCCTGGGTCTGAGTCCATCTCCATTGCACAGACCTTTGCACACTTGATGCGTGGTGCCAGTGCATCAGATAGCTTTGCCTCACATGCTCCTGGGCATGGCCAATTGATCTCCATTCCATGCATGCTGTTGGTCATTTGTGTGTCCATTGTTAACGTCACATGGTACAACAGTGTTATTGAGTCACATGAGTTATGAGACTGAGTCATGACTTTGGAATAGAGGTCATTCACAGGTGTCTTTTTGGATTTGCACTGTTCGGTATACTGACTTAACTGTGAGTTTCTTGGTTTTGTGACACCCTTAATCAGTTGAGTTATGCATTTGTACCTGATGATGTTTGGTTGCAGGCACACAGTTCTGCTGCACACAAGTGGTAACGTGCTGCATTGCTCCCAGGGACAACCGTGTCATAGCCACTCAACCCAACTGTGACTTTGGCATTGGCTCATAGTGATGACACCCTTGTAATCTAGGGACTGATTCAGACTACATGCTAAGTGCAGTGCAACTGACATCCGTGTGCACATTGGGCAATATGTGGGCACTTCATGCCAGGGCTCTGAAGTTGGTTTGGCATTGTTTGTGCACAGGTAGGGGCTGACTGACGCATTGCACTTTGGCTTCAGTAACTATTGTAGAATCAACTTCAGTGTGGCTTACTTTGTAGTTCCATGTATGTATGTTAGACCTGTGCCCTTGGATCTCATCAGCAATGTGAATCTGTTGTGAACACCTAGAGATGTGACATGCAATGTGCTATATCACAACAATCTTTGACCAACACGTCCTGTGTAAGGCGATATGCCAGGAGATTATGCTTTGCTATCTTTCTTGGTGACACTACTTGTGTCCTGCAACAGACTTGTACATGTTGTCACACATGCATATTGTGAGAAAGTGGCTCTGTATATACTGTTCCCAAATAGGTACAGTGTGTACAGAGTCCACAGTCCCCAGAGGTTTGGCAGAGGTTAAAGTTAGATACAACCTTACTCTCTAAAGTGGTAGCTTGGTCGAGCAGTAAGGCAGTATCAGAGGACAGTGTAAAGCATTTGTTGTACACACTCAGTCAGCAAATGGTCTCACACACTCAAGAACTGAACTCTAGGCAAATGGTTTATATAAAAAATATATTGTTTTATTTTAGAACCAACAATAGGTATCAAAATATACTTTCTCAGAATGAGAGGCTTTAGTTAAATACTTTTGCAATATGCAATTGACTTTTGTAGGTAATAGTTGCAAGTTGTTGCAATAGGCAACACAATTTCAAACACAAGAATACATTGAGCTCAATGTGAGTTTTAAGTTATTTTCAATAGATTAGTTTCAGGATTACTTTTCTAATTCCAGGACTGGATCCTAGATCCAGTCCTGGGACAGGTCTTGGAAACAAGTCAGTAAATTCGTTTTAGTTACTGTTGTGATTTTTGGACAATATTTTGCCATTTTAAAAGTTGGCACCTAGAAGAAATTTCATAGTAAAACAGTCAAGGATTCCCTATGGGAGAAACTTCAAGTTACAGGTAAAGAATGTTCTCGTTACTTTTGTAATCCAGGGCTGGGCTCCTAGGCTCAGTACTGGGACCTCTATCTAAAACAGGTAAGTAATTACGTTTTCACAGTTGGTACGATTTTTAAAGAATATTTGTAGTTTGCAAAAATCGACACTTAGAAGAAATTTCACAGAAAAAACAGTCAATGATTTCCTATGGAAGAAAATTGGGTTAGTGGTAAGTACGGTTGTGAGTACTTTTCAGGGTCAGTGCTGGGCACCAAGATCCAGCACTGGGAACCCACCTAATAGCAGGTGGTTATTTCCGTTTTTGTTACTCGGTTGATTTTAGTTGAATATTTTAAGTTTTAGAATCTCCACACTTAAAAGAAATTTCAGATGAAACCAGTCAATGTTACCCTATGTATGAAAATTGGGTTATCGGCTTTTGGGTAAGTACTCGACTGGCAGAGTTAAGGTTCTGGGCACAGACTCTGGGGTCTCCCAGGGTCAGGTTGGTACAGTTGTTACACCCTCAGCGGCAGTGGGTCGGCCGGGTGCAGAGTGAGTTAGGCCCAATGTTATCCTATGGGAGGCAGGGGGGCCTTGGTTGGTGGCTGCTGACTAGCAGGCCACGCGGCTGTGGGAGCTGGGCTCCTGGTCACTTGCTCAGGGCAAATGGGGAAGTAGGTAGGAGTAGAAGTTACACTGCCAGGGCCACTCGGGCGGCTGGGTGCAGGGTGCTTTTGAGCCTTCGGGCGCTCAATGGATTGCAAAGGGAAAGCTCCAGGACGAACAAAGGCTGCAAGCTCGGGGACGAAGATTCTTCAGGTGCCACCACCACTTCGAGTGGTAAGTTGGGTAGTTGGGGGCTAGGTAGGTACCCAGGAGTCAGGCACAGGGGGCCGCAGGGCGCCGGGGTGCCTTTTGGTGTCGGGAAATCTTACCCTCTGTTGATGGTGTTTGGAGGGGTCCCTGGTTCTGAGGCTGCAGGCATCGTCCGGAGCGTTGAGGTGAGTCCTTGGGTGCCGGATTCGGGGTCCGTCGCCGGGGGGACGTCCTTGGGGTCTTTGTCCACTTCAGCACAGGCCAGGCTTGGCGGGTGCAGTGTGTGTAGGGTTCGCAGTTCTGGGCTGATGCCAGGGGTTAGAAGCTTGCTTTGAGAAGAGCCACTGCCCATGGGAGTCCCAGATGCTCAGAATCACAAGGTAGCCAGGTCCTCTGGGGTTTTGAGGTTGCTGGCCACAAGAGGTGCCGGGATTTAGCAGGAGCAGATTCGAGGGTCGACAGGCCGGTAGGGCTGGGGCCAAAGCAGTTGGTGTCTTTCTCTTCTTCTTAGCAGCTGCACGGCAGGTCTTCTTTCTACTTGCTCTTCTTTACTTTTTCAGAATCTTGAATCTGGAGAAGGAAGGTTCAGGGTGCCTCTAAATACTAGATTTAGGGGCGTTACAGGTAGGTAAAGGGCAGGGGTCAATGGGTCCCTGCCCTGGGGTGGGTACACCCCCTATCCTGCAACTCTCCTGTGGGAGGGGGGCAGTGGCCTAGTCCTGATTGGGCAGGGCTTCCCATCTTCAAGATGGCGAGCGCCCGGAGATGTGCTTCACCTCGCCTTCCCCACCTGAGGGGTGGGGTTGGCAGGCTGGCACATCCCCTGCCCTTATTTGGGGTTTCCGGCCAGTCTTCCCGCCAGAGTGGGGGTCAGAACTGGGGGGGGCCAGTTTGCTGGGTACAGCAAGTGGCCTGGAGAAGCTCACAGAGGCGGCATGCCTTTGAAGCTTCCCCCTGCCCATCCTGGGGGAGGAGACCTAGCACCTCGCCCAGGATGTGCATTGTTGCAGGCCCAGGAGAGCGGGGGCTCTCCACCCAGGGGTCCATCAACATGTCTGCTGTGTGGCAGCCTAGGCAGCCTCCCAGACCAGACGTGGGTTGTAGGTTGGGTTTCAGGGGGCATCTCTAAGATGCTCTTGTAGTGCTTTGTACATTAAATCACACACTGGCATCAGTGCGGGTTTAATGTGCTGAGGAGTTTGATACAAAACTTCTCAGTCTTCAGTGTTGCCATTATGGTGCTGTGGAGTTCGTGTTTGACGAGCCCTCAGCACCATATACGCTTAAATGGCAGCACTGCCCTTACAGTGCCCAGGAATGGACCTGGGTACTGTAGGGGCATAGTGCTCATGCTCCTGTGCCCACACCACTGGCATGGGGCACCCAGTTAGAGGGGTGACTGATGTGTGCCAGGGCAGTGTAGGTTGTGGGCATGGCACACAGGGATGTGTGCCATGTTGACTCTTTGTTTTGCCTTGTACCCAGACACTCAGCCTGCAAGGGCAGTGTGGTTGTGTTAGGGTACAGGGCCTCTAAGGGTGGCACAATAAGTGCTGCAGCCCTTAGAGGCCTTCCCTGGTCACAAGGCACTGGGTACCTAGGGTACCATTTACCAGGAGCTGACATGTGGCCAGGGTTTGCCAATTTGGAATTTTAGGTTTTAGGGAAGGAACATAGGCCCTGGGCACCTGATTGGCAGGAGTACAGGGCACACTCAGTTAAAGTACATTCAGCAAAAAGTGGGGGCATACCATGCAAGAAAGATGGCACTTTCTCACACATGTCCTACATGGACGTGGGTCAGAGTTGGTATATTGCTAGATTGTGCTATCTGATCAATGTGGGCAGTGCAATTTGGCCCGTGTAATCTCGTATGACCCCCTGTGCCCCTTCTTCACTGTCTGCCTTCGGTTGTTCCACCTGTACCTTCATCGCAAGTGTAATTTAGTTTGGCCCACTGTGCCCCCTTCTGCCTGGTTTAGTTGTATTGCTCATTTACTTTTTTTACCCTGTATTCGGACACTTGTTTTTCCACCCGCCTCCGCTCTCCCTTCCCGCCACAGTATCCCCTGCTGACCCGCACAGCAACACGCCCATTCGTACCGCCCGCACGCCAGGCTGATCCTCCCACCACTCCTTCCTCTGGCGTACGTCCACGCCTGGACTGCGCAAAGTGCAGGAACATCCTGGGACCGCAAACGCAACTACACACATTGCCACTACGATGTTCATCACCCTCAACGCCCTCAACATAGGACGATCACACACCTGCTTCCTGCACGCCCTCGCATCCACAGACTACATCCTTCACCTTGACCTGAAATCCACATTGTGTACATTAACGGCACCAGCTCCACCACCCTGATCGACAACCTGGCCAACCTCGGACTCAGACAACTCGTCACAACACCGACCCACTACACCAGCCACACGCTTGACCACATATTCTCCACAAGCTCACACGTCTACTCCAACCACACAACCAACCTCCACTGGAACAACCATTGATGCATCTACTTCGCCTTCCATAAAGACAGCACGCACCAGCACACCCAACAGATCCCCTGGTGCTGCTGGAGCAAAGTCAAAGAAGCCCAGCTAACCACCAGCCTCGCCCGGAGCACACCCACCGACACTGACTCCACCGCCCAGAACCTCAGACAAAAGATCGGCGACTGCGCCAACTCCCTCGCCCAGATTAAGACACACTCCAACAGACACACCAGCAAGTAAGCCAGCTGGTTCAATGCAGACCACCAGGCCTCAATGCAGACCTGCCATGAGCTTTTGAAGAAATTGCACCATGAACAGACACTGGACAGCTACGCAACCCACAAACACGCCACCCGCAGACACCATCACCTCATCAGATCCTTAATAGGGCCTCCTTCAAAGACCGCATAGCCAACAACGCACCCACCAGCTAAGTGCTCTTCAACCTAGTGAAAGAACTCTCCAATACCAGCTCCAACACCAACAACATCCCACCTTTGCAGGACCTGTGCAACTCCCTTGACCCTTTCGTCCATCGCAAGAGTGCAGACATCCACGACAGCTACAACGTCACGACTGCCACAAATAGCACGGAGACCTCCATCCCCACGGACACCATCCGCACCAACACCCTGCTCTCCTGGACCAACATAAACGACACAAATACAATCAAAATCGTGAATAACATCCACTCCGGATCAACGTCAGACACATGCCTACACCACATCTGCTACAAAGCCAGCACCACCATTGCACCCCATATCCAGATAATCATCAACATCTCCTTCGAAAATTCAACATTCACGTAGATCTGGAAGCACGCCGAGATCAACCCCTTACTCCACAAACACAAGACTGACCCCAAGGACCTCATGAACTTGCGTCCTATCTCTCTGCTACCATTCCTGTGAGAAGTCATTGCGAAGACAGTCAACAGACAACTGACCCACTACCTCTATGGAAACAGCATCTTGAAGCCATCCCATTCACGCTTCTGCAACAAAACTGCCCTCATCTCCGCCACCAATGACATAATGCCATGGATGGACAACAGCGAAACAGCAGCACTCATCGTCCATGACCTGTAATTCGCCTTCAACACTGTCTTGCACCGCACACTATGCACACACATACACGACACCGAGATAAGAGACCAGGCTCGTGACTGGACCACCACCTTCCTCTCCGGCAAAAGCCAGGCCGTCCGCCTCCACCCTTCCTGCTCAGAATCCACATTAATCATCAGCGGCTTACCCCAGGGCTTATCCCTCACACAACATTGTTCAACATGTACATGTCACCGCTCGCACACGTTACCCGACTGCACAACCTCAACATCGTCTCCTACGATAACGACAGCCAGCTTATCTTCTCCCTCACCATGGCCACCCTCACTTACACAACCAAACACCATGTAGGACTGTAAGCTGTTGCCGAGTGGAGGAAGAACTGCCAGCTGGAGATAAACTCGGACAAGACAGAAATGCTCATCCTCGGATCCACCCCCTCCGCATGGGGCAACTCCTGGTTTGCGGCCGCACTGGGAACTGAACTAACACCAACCAACCACGCACGCAACATGGGGTTCATCATCAACTCTACTCTCTCCATGCCAAAGCAGGTAAACGCCGTCTCGTCCTCCTGCTTCAACACCCTCCAGATGCTTGGCAAGTTCTACAGGTGGCTTCCCACCGAAACATGGAGAACAGTCTCACAGGCACTCATCAGCAGCAAGTTGGAATACGGAAACACCCTCTGCACAGGAGCCTCGGCCAAACTCTCGAAACGACTTAAACTCAACATCCCTCGCTGACAGCACATCACACCACACTTGGGAGACCTGCACTGGCTCACCGCCAACAAGTGGATCACCTTCACCCCCCCTGCTCCTTGAGACACTCACGGGTTAGTGGTACACTTTAAAGATGTTGTGATTGAAATAATTGATTGATTGCTCTTGCACATACACGGTCATCTCATTGCCTATCCGTGTCAGGTGACACATGTACATTGATTGTATTTCCCTTGCTGGACCTTCTTGTGAATTCACAGCCCCTTACTTATTGCCTTAGTTAAATACTTGATTGGTCATGGAAACGCACATCTGTGTGATTTTAGGGAATTTATTGACCAGACAAGGGTTAGACTGGACCAGAAGTAGCCCATACGACACAGGATTGGATGGATGCCCTTTGTAGTGGCAGGCAGAGTCCATTGTGAGTGACAGAGCCTGGGGATGAGGCGGAGTTTGCAGTGCCATTGTCAAGGAAAAAAGAAGATTTGCTGCAGGTCCATGTGTGGGTCCAAGCTGAGTGTTGGTGGACGTCGGAAGACAGGGGAAGGTCAGTGGAATGATGGTATGAACAATCCAATGTTGAGACAGGCCTTTGTACGTCACTGGGAGGTGTACTTGCGCCTTACCAGTGTGGCAGTTTCATCCTCAGTTTCATCCTCAGATTCGTCCTCTGATGTGTCATGTGTCTCACATGTGGGTGGTGGTATGGTGGGAGAAGCACTTTGAGTCACAGACGCATCAGGGTGCGGAGCTGAGGATGTGGATGCGCCAGCAGCAGCATATGTTGGCGCAAGACCGTGGGGAGGCACAGATGTGACATAATGTAGCAGGGCCTGGCATATCCCTGCAAGATTGCGCTGGTGTTCAGCCGTGGCAGCCATCTGTTGGATTTCCCTCCTTTGCCTGGTCTCCATTATCCGTGACAGTCTGGATAATTCGGCACAGACACTACTGGAGCTAGCCTGCTGGGAGAGTGTGTCAGCTCTCTGGATCATGACCCCAGCAATGTCATCCAGGGTGCGTTGGATATTATTGAGGGGTATGTGGATGTCTGACATCCTCTGCATGTTGTCGTGGATGCGATTCAGACACCCACGTAGGTCATCAAATTTGGCTGCCAGGCTCTCCAACCCCAACCGCACATAGTCACGTGTCTCATGCTGCACCTCAAGCACCATGCGGTGAAAGGCCACATATGGGTTAAACGGGTCCTGTGAGGCAGCTGTGGTGGGAGGTGCTTGCTGCTGGGTGGGTTGTGCAGGGGGTGGGCTTGGCACAATGCTGCTGGGTGGCCCTGCTCCTGGAGTTGGTGTGGCAAAGGAATCCAGGAGGCTCTGAAATTCATCCACATTGATGGTGGGGGTTTCAGACAAGTCATCGTGGCGGAGTGGGTCGTCCTGCTGTCCAGGAGGTGTTGTCTCTCCCTTTGCAATGTTCATGGGAGATACAGTTTAACAGTGGTATCCATGTATGGGCATGCATTATTTGACTTAACAAGCAGACTGAGGGAGACTGTACATTATAGATATTTTGTACAATATGCATGTTAGTTTCTGGATGATGATTATTTCAGAGACATCATGGATGTGAGGGTGTACTTGTACATTGTAATATCACAAGTTACCTATGTGAGAAATGTGTCTTGACAGTGTCTACACACAAATGCTACCTGTTGTGTCCTGGTTTGTGTTATGTGGCACTGTAATGCAGTCCGGAACACCTATTAGGCAGTGTTGATGTACTCGGATTAGTATGTGTATACACTGCATTGTGTGATGGTGGCACCTGCTGCTTTTGTTTAGCTGCCCCTTGTCCCTTTCATGAAATGGGCCTTTGACTTCTGTGTTTGTACAATGCATATATGTGGAAAGCTGTGTGGATTGTGTGTCCTTGTCAGAGTTGTGACACTTGTGCATAGGTCATCAAGTGTCTTGTTCACATCAGGGGTTGTGTGTACATAAGGTTGTGTCAGGGTGTGACATGCTCCCTTGAGGATGTGTTCCACACTCCGCAACATCAGTGAGGTGTCCTGCACCATGTTAATCTCTTTCCTGCAGGCATACTATTCATCAAGCCCTTTCACTTGCCTTGTCAGTGTGGCTCAAGGAGTTGCAGCTTTGCAGGGGCTTGCACAAGTGCATGTGTTTTGTGTGCTATTAGTTGTGTGAGGAGGGTCCACTTTTGGCACATTGGCAATGGGAGCCTACTTGGGGGCATGTTATCAGGGACGGCCTTAATATTATCGCCGCTTTAGCGGCAGGAAACTTCCGCTACAAGCGGCGATGATGTGCTTGTAAATATGCCGCATAGCATTCCAATAGAAGCACATGTTCTGGTGTGAACATCGGCTTTTATTGGAATTCTCTGCACATTATCACCTCTTTAGCGGCAGTTTCCTGCCGCTGAAGCGGCGATGATTTTAAGACCGTCCTTGATTATATGCACCGTGTTTTTTCTACGGTGGTGCACTAAGTCCCTTTGGCTCCTTGTGATTTGTGTTTTGTGCATTGCATCTGTCATGTTTAATCTTGCATGGTTTGCTTCCTGCACTTCTTTTGGATTACCCTTTCAGAGTATGGTGCAGCATGTATAGCAATTGTGGTTGCTGTCTGAGCAAACAGTGTCCACACCCATTACCTACAAATTTGGGCCCACATGTGGAGTGTGTGTGTGGGGCAGTGGTGGGGGGCTGTTTTTTGCATCATACTAGGCGGTGACCTTCTTTACTCTGCATAAGTGCTTTGATTTTAGAAGGGGGGGGACTTCCTACTCCATGCAGCGATCACAGGGGATATTCGTGCGTATTGTAAAGGGGGTCAAGCAGGACCTGAGGTTTCTTTCGGGTGCCAATACATATTGACAGCAACTGTAAAGTTTAAGGCAGTCACATGCCTTTACATGCGCATGAATCTTGAGAAGCTGCTCCCTTTGGACATACTTAATTGAAATGGGAGGTAGATGTAGGGAGAGAGATACCGAAAGGGGCTTGTGCTGAGATTGTAGAGTAAGCGTGGAGGTGCACCAGGCACGCCCGCTTTCAATGGCTTCTTTTTAATGTTTTACATCGCCTTACCTCACACCAGCAAAGACTCAATGCATGTTTCAACACTGACTCATACGAATGCCCAAGGGTTCGGGGAGAGGGGGCAAACTTCCCTCACATGATTTGGGGGTGACCACTTTGGGCTACTTATTGGACCGTAGTGATGGCACTATTGAAGGTGTTGACGGACAGGGAGGTAGATCTGGCGTTGGAGGCTTGTATCCTGCATTGCTTCCCACACACAGCTCAAAGTATGATCGCAGCAGGTTTATGGATATGGGATTATTACTGGCCATGAGGGGATATTACGATGCACTGGAAGGTAAGTGGGGCCACAAGTTTAGATCAATGGGAGTGAGAGTTCACCAAATGGGCCGAGTGTGATGGGATAGTTAGGCTACTACTGGTCAAGGGTATGGTGAGCAAGGGATCACTTGAGACGGCTAGGGCATGGGACCATTTATTTGGACTATTGGTAGACCAAGACAGCGAGAGCGATGTCAACACTGAGCCAGGTGAGCTGGTACCAGGGTAGAGCCTTTATAGCAAGTAGATGTAACAATTCAACACCATTGTAGACATGCATGATGGGTGAATCTGAAGCAGCAGCCTGTATATTGGGTTTTTGGTGTTTACCTTCTGGATACCACAGATTACGCACTGCTAATGGCTATCAAAGAGTACAGAGCAACATGGGTAGTGACATGCCTTGAGGGAGTGTGAAATTGACTGTCGGATGGATTTATTTGTGATAATGATGTTTGTTTATATGGCCTGTGTTGAATATTGGTTGTTATTCCCCTTATTATATGGTTCTTCATCTTAAAGGTAGTAGAGGAGAAATGTCATAGTAGCGAGCCAAGGATCCTATGCTCGGACACTTGTACATCATAGTGAGGGGAGAGGGACTAGGTTGGTGCTATTGTTAGATTTCAAGATCTAGCTTTCTCAGACATAATGAGTTTTAGAATTTGCAAGAGGAAATAGTACATGCCAGGCGTGGACGGGGGAGGGTGGTGGGTAGTATGGACAGCGATATGTGTGAATGCAGGTAAGTAGACTTTGGATGACTGAATGGATTTCATGGTGCGCCCTGCATCGCATTTTGCAATGGAGGGCACACGACTAAATCCGTATTTTGGTTGTGACATTGCATGTGTTGTCGGTATGCAGAGTCACTCGTTACTTTCTCATCTTGCTGTACGCAGTACTGCATAGCATGTGCAGGCAAGGGGGCATTTTTGTAGAACATGCATGAGGTTGTCACAATGTCCCCCTTGCCTCATCACCACACATATCCAAATCATCATCACAAGGCCTCATCTTCCATGTGCCAAAATGAGTATGCAGTGTGAATGTGACTGATCATTTGCACTAGTAAGCATGCCAGCAACCAGCTCAGCACACCTGCAACATTGCACATGTCTGGCTCTTGTGCAAGGTTGTGTGTGGCCCTCCAAGTCACCCTTGTTGGCCAAGCACATCCTTGCACACGAGTCACACATGTGCTATTTTGCAGGTGTGCTGGTCTTGTTGTTGGCATGGTTACTCGTGCACGTGATCAGTCACATTCACACTGCATACTAATTTTGGCACATGGGAGTTGCGGCCTTGTGAAGATGATTTGGATATGGGTTTTGATGGTGCAAGGGGTGCATTTTGGCAGCATGCTGCGTCTCTATGTGATGTGGCATTTTGCTATGTGAGGTGGCACTTATTTTGTGGTCTGATGTTGTGCCTGGACTGTGTTTTTCTGACTTTTCAGTGCACATTTCAATGTCACTGTGTCCGGCAAAGTGTGTCTAGCAATGTTTATGTTGGATCAGTTGATGTGTGTCCATGCCAATATGCACAGGGCTATCTGGGACCTGAACCACAGTAATTGTGGGTATGCAATGCTATTTATTGTACATGTGTGCCATTGTGCCCATCCACCCCAGTCCACCCACTCCATAGTTTGTACTCACCCTGTGGTTGTGTCTGCTCACATTCTGCAGTGTCCCGACCCGGCACTCCAACCACCGTTTCCTCGGTGATGACTTGTGCCCCCATTTCCTCCTCATCCAGCTCCAGCAGCGGCCCAGGACTACCACCTCCAGTCGCCATAGCTGCCCTCCGGTTGGCTGCTATCTTCTCTTTCGTGTTATTCTTGCTGTCGTTCCAGTGCTTCTTTACCTCCTCTTGCTCTCTCCCACAGCATTGACCTTTGCTGTGATGTCCTCCCAGATTTCTTTTTTCCTGGACAATGGCACTGTCCTCCTGATGAACAGCTCCTGCTGATGTTCAGGCACAAGGCCATACAGGACTTGATTCTCCTGGTGGCTGAACCTGGGGTTCCTCCTCCTCTTGGCCTTCCCCTGGCTCTCTCTCTGCTCCTCCTGGCTGGCTGTGGGGTTTGCTGTAGGCTCCGCAGTTGTCCCAGCTTCCTCCGTGTCTCCAATTTTTTTTTCTTATTTTTTTTTTTTTTTTGGCCTGATTGGGGGCCTTTTATAGTGCATTTTCCTGCTTGCAGCATGCAAAATGCAGGCCGGTTAGCAATTGTCGGGCTGATTTTGGCGATAATTGGCCCAGCGTGACTTTTCTCGGGTTAGCGTGTGTTTTTTTTATCACCGGCGCTAAGATTTTATCGCCATCCATTGGCGCCGGAACTGCTAGCAATCGCCGGGTAGCGGCGCGTTGCAAATACGTCGCTACTGCGGTGATAAAAACAGGACTTCTCCGGCGATAAATTTTCACACTAACAGCGCTTTGCGATAATTATCGCAATTTGTTGATGATATGCCCCCAAGTTTCTAACATGCAAATCTGAATTTGCCGTGTACATGCTGGAGTGCTCTTGTGACGTGCGGTACGTCGGCAGCACAAGACTGCAGGTCCACAAGAGAATATTCCAGTACCTTCGGGCCATAACTAATTCGGATACAACATAAAAGAGGTCCATGCTAACAATCTTGACCATTTGAAATATTTTGTGGTGGATTCTGTTCCACCACTAAGACGAGGAGGCAACAGATGGTTGGAGACCATGTTCATCCTAGAATTCGACAGTAAAAGCCAACAGGGGCTGAACACTACTGAACAATTACACACATGGCTATAGCTCAGTCTCAGGAATATAGCTAGCTTTATGCCTTACGAAAGCAGAATATACCTGATTTTGGTTTTAATAAGCTGTTCCTTTTTCCGATATACCCCCTCTTTTTTCCTTGTTTTATTGTGAACATGGGTTCATATTGGACATTTTCACAATCAGCACTTTAGGGCACTTTTGCACTTTATTTGCGTGGAAATGCTCGGTGAGCAACCAGAACACGCAAATCAGCACTTCTTTCGCAATTTTGCACGCACTTCTGCACTTTATAAGTAGCAGGCTATATTATATGCCCATACAGGCAATATATTCATTTGCACACTTATGGTATGACTGATCTTAGAAAAATTCTCCAAATGGCGATCATGTACAATGTACTAATCTGACAATTTAATGTAGGATTGGGCATGACCTGTTACAGTAAAAGAATATGTTGCAGGTGTATTCAGTACATGCGCTAAAAAGGTTTTGGAATGATTTTTACTGTGTGTATACTACCTCAATGTATTTATACAGAAATGTTTGCGTAATTTGCACATGGTTTTATCATTCATCAAATTATGCATTATGCTTATATGATGTTTTTTAACTGTGTAAGCTATTTATACTTTTAATGTATTTATACAGAAATGAGGCGTATTTTGTACATAGTTTTAACAACATGTACGGATCAGTATTTTGTTATGTACATGAGCCTGCAAAAACTTGTAAATGTGGAAATCGGAATTCAGACGGGTAGTCTGTTCTCTGTATTCATTAAGTTTACTTGCACTGAGCACTTTAAATGGGGGTGGTAACAACAGCATGTCATGTGATCAAGGCCCCTGGTGGGTTGAAACACGTCATGGCGGCATAGCACAAAGAAAATAAATGCATTTGCACAAAACAAGAGGAATCCGTTCCCTTTCTGGTTCTGGGGTGCAGGGAACCGGCGGAGAAAAGGAGCACAGAATATATTATATGTATATTACCTACTGGCGGTCGCCAGTAGGTAGTTATAGTTAGGACCTAGTTACTATTGGAAAATGGCAACATTCTATTCGCAATAACTTTGGCGCCGATTGATGAATCTTCGAAAAAAAATTCAAAACTAATTATTTGTTGAGATCAGCTCCGATGTTGGAAGTTTGGGGGTGATTCGTCAAGGGGGGGGGACGAGAAAAAAGGAGGGTCCCTAAACGTGTTTTCTCCATATTAATTTCCATAGGAAACTTTAGACAAGGCTACAGGGCGAACGGGTGAACGGAATTACCCCAAATTTGGCAGGGAGAAGGGTCTTGGTCTAGAAAGCACTCTCTTGTTTATTTGGTGTAAATTCGTTGTAGTTTTTGAGAAATATCGAAATTTACAGATATCAATATTTGGGAATTCTGCCATCTGATTGACTGAGGCGTTACGAGCACGAGCTTGTTGCTGATTGGATGCGAGCGGTTGCAACTAGGAAATGTTGGCTGCCATTTTGTGATTCCGTTGAAGCGAGTGAGGTGAAAAAAGGGGGGGGGGAAAGGAGGGGGAAATAGGAGGGTAGGAGCACTGTAACCTCTGTGGGGTGTTTAGGGTGTGCTATAGAGGGGGTGCGAAGTGAATTATTTACTCCTACTGGTGTGTAAGTGGTGGGCTATGGAAATTAAGTGAGGTATTTGGTAGAGTCTGATGCCGGTAAGGTGAGCTGGTGGGGGACTCGGGGATTAAAGCGTGAGCCCAAATTGTGTGTCTTATGCTGTGAAGTCATGTGCCGTGGCTGCTGCACTACAGTTGTGGAAGTAGTGTCCGGATGTGTTTGTAACTACTAGGACGAACTACTGACCCGTACTGGTATGAAAGTCCTGGGGTACGGAATATATGTGAGGTATTGTCTAGAGTCTCATGTTGCTAAGCTGAGCTGCTGCCGGAGTCGGGGGATTAAAGCGTGAGCCCAAACTGTGTGTCATATGCTGTGAAGTAATGTGCTCTGGTCGCTGTGCCACATCTGTGCCAGTAGTGTCGGCATGTAGTTATAGGTACGTGGATGAACTTTTGTTTAGAACATTGTAGTTTGTGTATGGTGCTTAGGTGGTGTTGTATAGGGAGTGCGAAGGTAAATCAATATGGTATTTGTAGAGCGCAAACTACTCACCCCTATGGGTGAGTAGAGCTGGGGATCAAAGCGAGAGGTCTGTGCTGCAAAGTGAGATGGTCTGGCCGCTGCGCCACAGCTGTGTAGAGAATACATTTTGGCAAGGGTGCGGGAGTTGGCGTTATATGGCCCTAAAATAGGGGGCCTAAGTTGTAAGTTATAAGGTGGCTCTAAAAAGAGCCCTTGTGTTCATTAGTTGGAGCTACATATAAGTGCGGATGCACAGCTTAAAGTTATTCAGGAAAACTTGGTTTCCCTGATCTGTGAAGTGTAGTCCATCACTTCTGTATATATCCGCCATATCAAAACGTATGTTGTTGTTGTATATGGACCCCATTTTGTGGTGTCTGAGGTATGCAGAGACAGCTTTGTTGACTTTTTTTCCCCGAGATTTTTCAATCTGAGGACAAAATTGTTTGGACCATTTCCACCGCTGTCTTTGGCATATATTGGAATATACAAAGACGGCTTAAGGCAAAAGTAACATCAATTGTCCAAAGGTGTCCTTCATAAGCATTTCCAAATCTACCCCAGTCAATGTGCCTAGGTCGTTTCCACCACAGTGCACAATCATGAGGTCAGGGTGCTGGAGATGCAAACAGTCTTTAACCAAAGGCAACAATTGGTGCAACTTCAATCTTCTCTGTCCAAACCATTTAATTTTTTTTTTTTTTTTTTTAAACATGTTTTTTATTGCAACATTTTCAGCAAAATAACCATCGGGGCAACCGGCACCCCCTACAATCTCCGATCACATTCTTCGGTTTAGCAATGCACACAGCCATTCAGCCCACATCCCGGGGGCCGGGCGGCATATATAGACAGTTAAGCATTGTAACACAACTATCGCCTCATAGCGGTGCCTGGATCATGCCCCATGGGAGCCTCTGCTTTTCTGTCCCAACAGCTACATTCCTCATCCAACTCAATATAGCATTACCCTCCCACCTCAGGAACTCCCCCCCCTCCCACCCCACCCCCCAACTGCTGCTGTTGTGGGCCCCTCCAGTGGTCCCTAACTCTAAGTCGTGCCATCCGTCAGGGGTTACATCTATTGTCCTCAGCCTCAAGGAACTCCGTTCTCCTCGCGCTCCCGTTCCGCCCGCTCGAGCCGGCAATCCTGCAGGCTGTCCAAACCATTTAATGTCCACATTTTGTAAACCTTGGTCTAAGTCAATACGTCTCTGTTCTGCATACCTCTTGCACCAGAAAACATAGCTATGTTCTACGATCCACACTAGCATTTTGAAGGTATGGCTGGAAGGTATGGAAAGATGTCTGTAGCTCATGCAGTTCCTTCGTAGAATAAGAGATATGTTTAAAGATGGGGAACTAGTTTCTTTTCGCATACAAAACGGTACCTGATTGGGAGATGAAAAGCATTGTTTTTTTTAAAGTAGGGTGCACATTCGTTTTGTGGAAAAGTATGTTTGTGATTGGTTAAGAAAAAGCAGTTTGTATGTACATATTATAGTACATATTATAGGATAAAATTTGCTCAACTCAACCACACCTGCTACTTGCATTTGGAAGGCACTGTTCGAACTTAAAACAATCGTGAACTTTTAACCTGCACGTGCCGTTAAATGTTCAAGAATATGCTGCAAAAAAATATTGTTAGGTTTAAAAAAATTGATAAACTTTAAACCTCCACTTGTAGTAGAATGTTCTAGAAAGTGTATTGATATAATACGTTGCATTTCTAACTTCGATGTGTACTGGAATATTTAAAAAAACTATTTATATGGAAAAGTAGAAGGACAGTAATAGAGAATTTTTGAAAGCTAAAAGAATCAAGGAACTATTGTAATTTGTTCTTGATTACCTACTGGCGGTCGACAGTAAGTAGTTATCACTGTTAACGGTCTGAAAGTGCGGTGTTGCTCAGAGTGGCATGGTGGTGATATGATATGGTGCTACACTCTGGTATGAAACCGAGAGTCTAAACCGTGAGGTCATTGCTCTAAAGTGATGTGGTCTGGTGTTTGTAGCATACGTGTGCAAGTAGTGTTAGTAGGTGTTTATACCATACAGGGAGTGGGAAGCAAACTACTGACCGCTACTGTGTGTTGATAGTATACCGGAAGCGGGAAGCGAAGTAGTTACGCCTACCGGTGTGAAGACTTGGGGAGGAAACCGACCTGATTGCTGTAAAGTGATGGGCTCTGGGCGATGTATGATACTAGCCGCTGTAGTATAAGTGTGTAAGTAGTGTTAGTATGTGTTTATAGTATATAGGGAGTGAGAAGCGAACTACTCATCCCTACTGTTGTGAAGACTCTGGGATTAAACCGTGAGCCTAAATTGTGAGCTCATTGCTGTAAAGTGATGTGCTCTGGGAGCTGTAGCATACTTGTGAAGAAGTGTTAGTTTACGTTTATATAATATAGGGAGTGGGAAGCGAAAGTCTTACCCCTACCGGTGTCAAGATTCGTGGATGAAACTATGAGCTCATTGCTGTAAAGTCATGTGCTCTGTGTAGTATTCCATTGTAAGTCATAGTAGAATGTTAGTATGTAATTCTACTAGAATCTAAGGGGCATATTATCAAGGAACGGTGTTAAAATTATCGCCGCTTTAACGGCAGGAAACTGCCGCTAAAACGGCGATAATGGGCTTGATAATATGCCGTAGAGAATTCAAATAGAAGCCCATGTTAACACGAGAACATGAGCTTCGATTGGAATTCTCTACGGCATATTATCAAGCCTTTTAGCGACAGTTTCCTGCGGCTAAAGCGGCGATAATTTTAACGCCGTTCCTTGATAATATGGCCCTCAGTATGTAATGTTAGAATGTAGGGATGTCATGAGGGGAACCTTGCAGAGTTTGTACACGGTGCTGGATCAGACGGTTGCTTTGCTGTCTGCTCCTGTTGGTGGTTGTTTCAGGTGTCTTGTTTTCTTGTAATAAATCTACTTATTGGATTCACTGCTGTCTGCCTCTTCACTACATAAATTTGGCGACGAGTGGGAGAAGGCAAAAAGAAGGCCCCACTCAGCAATATTTGAAAATTGCTTGCATTGTGCTGAAGACCTGTTTTGTTCGTGTAGCTGTTTCTACTCATGCCAGGGTCATCGGCTCAATGAACTATGTCATCCGACTTCTGGTAGGATTTATATGTTTAGATTTTGCGCTTCCTTTGCTTCACTACATTTTGGTCGCTGTACTACACGTGTGTAAGTAGTGTTAGTATGCGTTTATACTAACAAATGCATCATGGTAGTAGGGAGGGCGACCTCTCAGGCGCAGCTCCTACAATGTCCCAGGGTGTGCATTCGCTGGACATTTCTATTTGCTATTAGAGGGTGGTGCATGGCTTCCACCCTGTGATAGCAAATACTTTAATTGTTTGGGGGGTTCGAGGCCAACTGAAGTCCGGGGATTGCCACACTCTGGGTCTTTATTTAAATATGCAGGGTGGGCCTCGGCAGTCCCTGAAGCCTCGGTGGTCCTAGGCAGTGCCTTATTTGTTCTGTAATCACATGGGCAGTAAAGTGATACACTCATCGAACTCTTGCAGCTGTACAATTACCCAGGCCTTATTTGTCTAATAGTCAGTTAGATTATGTTTGGTAGGTGCACTTAAATAATGTTGTCCTTAAAATCTCCTATAAACAGATGATTTTCACAATAAACAATAGACAAGTGTCGTCAGAAAAAGAAGACCTATACACTCAGTTATTTATTTGAGAAAATTGTAACCTTTATTAAAACAGAAATAAATAGAAATGTAACTTTAATAGAACAGTATAATAAAAAAAAACGTGGGTTGGACTCCAGTGGAAGCAGCGTAGGAACCTGCAAGACAAAAATGAAACATAAGTATGTGTGCTATGTGGAAGAGGTAAAGAAAGGTAGTCCGAATGAAAGGATCATAGTGAGAATGGAAGGGAGGGGGAGTGGGTGCAAGGGAGAAGGGGAGGGAGAGTCAAAAGAACAGAGGGAGGAGGAGACAGAGCATCGGCCTATTGCACCCAGCCCTTAGTGTTTACCCTTCGTCACCCGTTTGTCTAGGACGCTGGGGTCTGCGAGAGAGTGTGGTTCAGCAAGTCCTTAAAATTAAATACATGAGGCCAGAGATTATGTGCCATATTATGAAGGAAGGGCGATAACATTATCGCCGTTTTAACGGCAGGAAACTGCCGCTAAAGCGGCGATAAGGGGTTGATAATATGCCCTTGTGAATTCCCTTAGAAGCACATGTTCTGGTGTGAACCTTGGCTTCTATGGGAATTTACAAGGGCATATTATCAACCCCTTATCGTCGCTTTTGCGGCAGTTTCCTGTCGCTAAAGTGGTGAAAATGTTATCGCCGTTGTTTGATAATGTAGTCCTACATTATTAGCTACTGGAAAATAGCTTGCATGCACCTGTGCACCCAGGGTGCTGCACCCCAACCACTTTCCCCGCACTGTGCTCAGTTGTAGGTCTTGCACACCGAGGCTTTACTGCTCACCTGCCACCACTGGTGTGTCCCACGATGTGTTGGTGCAAGCTCCTAGTCCGGGATATGTTTGTCGGATAGACCAGGTCTCCGGTCGGGGACGGTGTCTTGATACCATGATGGAAGATGTCAGAATGCCTTGGCATCATTGCGGGGTCAGCTCCCACTCTGCCTTTCTTGTGGCAATCAATGGAATGTCTGAAAAGGGAGAAATAATTTAATGGTGGAAACGTCTGGAGGTAAATGAAGGTTTATTTCAAGCTTGATAGAAAATAGGAGTTGAGTGCATCCTTCGTTTTTGAAGTACGATCTACCAACTGTTAGTGGTAATTGTGGTTCAAAGAGGAGTTGGAGTGCACGAGAATACACAAGGTTAAATAATAATGTGTTATGCCAATTCACATACAAAGGAACAGAGCGCATGCTAGAATAATAATGTGCATGTGTAATGCAGTAGCGGGAGCCTGTGTGCATGTGCACTTAGTAAGGAGCTCACTACGGTGTCCTAAAAGACAACGCCATGTGTCTGTAGGGCAGCGCTGCCCGCTGGCTCAGGCCTACAGTACGGTCCAGCAGGTCCTTAAAATTAGACCGATGTGACTGAATGAGGTCAGAGATCACATCATTACCCACGGCAACATCGCTTTTTCGCACGTGCGCACTCTGGGTGATGCATCCCACCTTTCCTGCAGAACCGCCCTCAACAGGTGTCTGTAGGGCAGCGCTGCCCGCAGGTTCAGGCCTACCTTATGGTATAACAGGTCTTTAAAATGAGACAGAGATGTGACTGAATGAGATCAAAGATCACATCATAACACATGGCAATATTGCTTATTCGCACATGCGCAGTCTGGCTGATGCATCCCATCCCTCCCGCAGCACCGCGCTGAAGAGGTGTCTGTAGGGCAGCGCTGCCCGCTGGCTCAGGCCTACAGTACAGTCCAGCAGGTCTTTAAAATGAGACAAAGATGTGACTGAATGAGGTCAAAGATCACATCATAACACATGGCAATATCGTTTGCTTGGACCTGCACAGCTAGGCGGATGCACCCCACCCCTTTTGCTGCAGCACACTCAATTGGAGGCCCTGTGCACCCAGGCCGCTCTGCTTACCTGCTGTCATTGTTGTGTGAGCAAACACTAGGGGCAGCAGTGCTCACAATTCAGATGGAGTATTGATTGCAGGAGAGTGTACACCTCATGGATCCCTCTCGTAGACGACGGGCAGTAGGGCTCACAATTTAGAGCCCGTGTTGATTGCCAGGATGGAGTACACCTCATGGATCCATTTCTTTTTTTTATTGCGCATTGTGATATGCGAGGTGGATGCGGCAAATCATTTGAGGTAGTGTGGAAGAAGAGGGACGTTTGGCGTCGTGGTTATCGTATTTATACGAACGCAAAGTGGGCTGGGCTTGCATACGCCAGGCCAGCGTAGGGGTGTGACTAATTATTCAGGGGACTTGGGCGTTGTTCAGTTCCTGCCTGGCCAGGAAGTGTACTTATGTGTGTGTTCTTTTGTAGTTTTGACCTTGCAGAGTGTGCAATTTTGATTAGTGTAGCATGTGTCGGGAGGGCGGCAACTATCGTTAATGAGCTGGCATGTGAGCTAGGATGTGCAGTCTGCCCATGGCTGATGATGCTCCTTAGAGCCAGCAATACCCAGGCCGAAAGGCAGCACAATAATATGCAGACACACACCCCAGGGGCATCGTGTAACACATTTGTTTTTTGAGGGAACGTTTGAGATGCATGGCAATCACACGTGGAAGGCTAATGTACAGAGCATGAATATTGATCAAGATGATTGTTGCATATTGTGTGTAGTTTAAGATATGTGTATACAGGAAAACACTTTTCAAGAAAGCTTTCCAAGCAGAAGAGGTGTCTCTCAAACGCTGTAGAGAGAATGAGTAAAATGGGTGGGGTCGTACAACTGTTACAATGGGAAATGTTATGAACCAATCAAATGCTTTTTTTTTTTTAAGGTCCCATGGCAATCGCGCACCGAGCACGCAAGGAGGCCGCACCCGACACGATTTTGACAAAATATATTTATCAGAAATATATAAATGTTTAAAATAATTTAGATTTTCGCGTGCTCTCATATACTGTTTAAAGTTATTTAGATATACTTTTGAGAGAAAAAAAAAAAGGACATGTACCCGGCACGATACTATACGTCTGTGACGTAACACAGGGCCTGGCAGCGTGTACTCGTCGAATACGCAACGCGCAGCAGGCGCTACCCCATACGTACATGACGTAACGCGTGGCTTGGTACTGCATACCTGTCGGATACCAAAGTAGTACCTGGGTTGACTTCATGCATATATGATGTTACGCGGGACGCGGTGCCACAAACTCGTCGGATACGAAATACGCATCATTTACGAGTTTAGCAATATGGCGGATAGAATTTGTGTGGTGATGGAGCTTGGTACGCTACCAGTATGGGGGTGTAGTTTTCTCCGAAAAAAAAATTAAAATACTGTAGTGGGTTCAAAGGAAGGGGCAGGACTGCTGGTCTTAGTGCTTTGAGTTAGTTTTATTTAAACAGTACACGTCTTCTTTTTGAGTTCCGAGTTTTAGATTTAGATCCTGGTAGGAGAGAAGAAAATCCTTTTGTAAGGTGGCGAATGCTGGTAAGGTCTTCCTCCGAAGTCTTCAGAGAGGTGACGGGATTCTTCGGTTCTCTCGGGTCAGGTGTTTGCTCTCATGGCAGAGAAGAAAGAGAGAACGAATACCGGTGAGTGATCTGTCTTTTTTGAGTGCCCAAGCAAAAATGGGGAAGGTAGTGTGGGGAAAACCACGCAGTGCAACACGTCGACGGCAAGAGAAATAAGGTCGTGCGAGTGCAGGGGAGGGTACCTTATTAGAAGGGGAAAAGGAGGGGGCTCTGTCCCTTAGTCGTCGTACCTCTCCCGCCTCCCTACCCAGCCCGCAAACTTCCCACATACCTGGGATAGCCACGCTCCTCCTGGAGCGTGGCGGGGCACAATGTGGTCCTGGCGAAGTCTCGGCTCGGCTGTCTGCTCTGCGCTCCGACCGGCGTCTTCAGTAGTCGCTGCCGATTCGTCTGGGTTTCGGTCTCCCCTTTGATCCGCGTTCTTCACTTCTTCCGGTTCTCCGCTGCTCTTCCGTGCTTCGCGTCCTCTGGCGGTGTACCACACACTCTTCCTGGTGTCCTCCGAGCTTATTGGCCTCCACCACTCCACACCAACACAGGGGGCGGGATCATCAGGTGGTGTGCTCCTGTTAAAGGGATAGTCCTCCTGTCGTAGAGAAGGGGGACTTGCGAGGGATTTCCACTCTTCCTGTTGTGGCAAAAGAAGAGGTTGTTTTGTTGTAGAGTTTTCACGCAAACATGGTGCACTATAGTCCCTTGGCTGCTCTACCCCGTGACAAATACATATTTTTTGGGGAAGCTATAAAACATTACATGATTTTTAAAGTTAAAAAGAAGAAGTATAATAGAGTTCCAAAATATTTAAAAATATAATAGAAAAATATAGGTTTTATAAACATTAAAATATGATATTAACATTAAAAAAAACTTAAAAATTCACTGAAATAAACCATAGGTTTTACAGATGTTATAGTTAGGAATTAGCATTTAAAAAACCTTTGAGATTCAGTCAAAAAAAACATAGGTTACAGGGACGTTATAGTTAGTTGAACATTTGACTCCTATAAAACCAGGGAAATTCGCCTGTTATAGTTAGTTGAGCTAACTATAACTCGCGCGCCCGCAATGCACTGCTGATGATGTCACATATTACATCACTCATGACATGGTCAGTGACATCACTGATGACATCACTCATGACCTCATCCACGTGACAATTTGATGCACATACTGATGCTCTAATATAAACTTTGATACACCCATTCTAAAATGCTGACTACTATTTTTGAAACCATACACAGAAGAATGCCATATACTACATAGCACTCACTATTTCCTAGGTCTACACACACATCCAGTCACTTATACTTGTAGTTACACATCAATAGAGGACTATAATATGCACTCATACATCTATACATGCAGTCACACGCTGCCACTCATCCATAGTTACTCACACGCCTAGTCAGTAATACAAAAAATGACTCACCCATTTAATCATGTATACAGTTATACACACCAACTTCGTTATTTTTAGACATACCACATCACTTATTTATACAGATACTAACACATATTTACTGTGTTATACAATCACTGATAGAAGCAGACACTTATTTATACACCCGCTCTTGAAATAACTTGGTCTCACGTATACTCATTTATATACTCCAACACTCACATATAGTGGCTTAAAACATATGCAGTTAGTCACAAATATACCACTGAGACATTTATTCACTTACCAACACACCCATAGACACACTAACTCACCCATACAGCCCTTTCCAGATGCACTTTTTAATCCATACAACCACTGAATCACCCACTCAGACATCTATGCACAGACTCATACACCCACCCACTCACAAAGACACTCTGGGACCAATACAGATACTCGGACAACAAATCAGTAACCTATATAGACACTCTTGTAGGTATTCAGCAATCCATGCAGTTGCTTACACACCAATGGAGAGACTAATACAGACTTTTATAGAGTTTAGTCAGTAACCCATGCATTCAGTAAGACACGTTCAATCACTCACTTATACAGTCAGTCACATACATACGAAATAATTCCTTTAGGCACTTGTAAATGCATTCATTCTTCAATACACCTTGGCATATATATATAAAACATATTTACATTTTATAGAAATACACATTCACTAGATGATGTCATGAGTGATGTCATCAGTGATGTCACTGACCATGTCATGAGTGATGCATAATGTGACATCATCAGCAGTCCATTGCAGGCGCGCAAGTTATAGTTAGCTCAACTAACTATAACAGGCGAATTTCTCTAGTTTTATGAGTCAAATGTTCAACTAACTATAACGTCTCTGAAACCTATGTTATTTTTACTGAATATATATATCTACTGGCGGTCGCCAGTAGATAGTTATAGTTACAACCTAGTTCCCATAGGAAATCTCAAAATTCTATTTTGAATAACTTTGACGCCGGTTGACGAATCCTCGCGAAATTTTCAAAACTAATGGGGCGCTCCGTTCAGCTCCTACCCTGAAAGTCTCGGGGTGATTCGTCAAGCGGGGGCCGAGAAAAAGGGGGGGTCCCAAAACGCGTTTTCTCCATGCATTTTTCTATAGGACCTTTAGTCGCAGCTACAGCCCAAACGGCTGAACAGAATTACGTGAAATTTGGCAGAGAGGTAGCCATAAGGTCAAGGAAGTGCCTTTTGCAGGCCTGGTGTAAATCTGTTCAGTATTTCCTGAGAAAATAGCATTTAAAAGCATATCAATATCTATACGCGCGCACCGTGCGCGCACTGTGCGCGCACCCTGCTGTGCGCGAGCGCAATTCTGATTGGTGGTTAGATGTCGGTAAACATTCGAATCGGTCGAAACCAGGAAGTGTCGGCCGCCATTTTGTCTCTCGCAGTCTGAGGGGGTGAAAAAAAAAAAAAGGTGGAGAACGTGAAAAGGGGGCAGAGTGGACAGTTCCTGACCCCCTAGCCTTGGTCAGGGGGTCACAGAAGGACCCCCAAGGGCGAAAAAAACAACTTTTATACTTTTCAAAAATCGGGAGGTGCGTGCACGGTGCGCGCACGGCGAACCGTGGGTGCTCGGTGCGCAAAGCGCACCGAGCGTCCAGAGCGTGCGCACGGTGCGCGAAGCGCACGGTGCGTGCACAGTGAAAAACCTGAAAGAAAAAAAAAATTATAAGTACATAACTTAGCATTTAAAAAAACGTACAAATTCACTGAAAAAACCATAGGTTTCACACATGTTCTAGTTAGCTGGACATTTCACTCGTAAAAAACCAATGAAATTCCCCCGTTATAGTTAGTGCAGGCAACTATAACTCACGCGACCGCAATCCTCTGCTGATGACGTCAGATATTACATCACTGATGACATATGTGTCTTTATGAAAAATAAATATTTGTAATATGTGTATAGCTAAAGATTAATGGAAGAAGACATGGGTAAATAAGTGTCTAAATACAGTGATGTAATATGTGACGTCATCAGCAGAGGATTGCGGTCGCGTGAGTTATAGTTGCCTGCACTAACTATAACGGGGGAATTTCATTGGTTTTTTACGAGTGAAATGTCCAGCTAACTAGAACATGTGTGAAACCTATGGTTTTTTAAGTGAGTATATATATATATATATATATATATATATATATATATATATATATATATATATATATATATATATATATATATATATATATATATATATATTATCTACTGGCGGTCGCCAGTAGATAGTTATAGTTAGCACCGTGTTTCCATAGGAAATCCGCAACATTCTATTTGGAATAACTTTGGCGTCGGTTGACGAATCCTCGCAAAATTTTCAAAATAGGTGGGGCGCTCCACTCCGCTCTTACCCTGAAAGTCTCGGGGGGGATTCGTCAAGCGGGGGCTGAGAAAAAAGGGGGGTCCCAAAACGCGTTTTCCCCATGCAATTTTCTATAGGGACCTTTAGTCCAAGGTACAGCCCGAACGGCTGAACAGAAGTACTTGAAATTTGGCAGAGAGGTAGTCCTCAGGTCAGGAATGTGCCTTTTGCAGGTCTGGTGTCAATCTGTTCAGTAGTTCCTGAGAAAATCAAAAGTAAAATCATATATATATGTGGGCGGAGCCTAACCACACATCTCATCCTGAGATCTGATTGGCTGTCAGCACTTCATCCAAGAAGTGTTGGCAGCCATCTTGGGACCAATATACATGATAGCACCTCATTAAAAATCATTGCAGTTAATAGAAGGTTTTAAGACTTTAGTTACATTATAAATCATTTGTTGATGGTACCATACTCATTTTAGGAATTGTGGTATGTTCTAAGGTGATTTCACCATGTGAAAAAGCCTTCTGCTGGGATATCATGATAGAGAGAAAAATATTTTCTCATGCTTTTCCCACAGAGGTTTGGAAGATGATCTATAAGCTAAACAGAGCTTATTTTCTGTAAATTCACATTATCTTTCTCAGTCATGTGAGAATGAAGTCTGACATTCTCAGTAAAACATGTACATCCAACAAGGGCAGAGACTGTCAGTTGATTCTTTTGTGTTCTACTGCAGCTTCCCATAGTGTTCTAAAGAACAACTAGAGCGCTAACAGTCCTACTTATGATAAACGTATGGCACACCTGAAGCCATCTTGCTTGGAATAAACTGGTAACACTTAAAACATTTAATTTAAAAAGGAACACAATGAGGGGGTTCATTTTGCCATAGAAATTATGATTAATGCTGAAGAAAGAAAATGAGGGCACATTTTGAGTGACTTCTCAAATCCTCTTCTATTTCATTAAAAAATTCTGACATGCAGACTGAAACATGCACTTTCAATACCAGGAGCAGACTTCCATGGTGAACAGTAGTTTTACTACAGTGATCTAATGAGCAACTAGAGTGCTGACATTCAGAATTTATGGCAAATGTGTGACATATCTGAATACCTTCATGATGGAATCAAAGTAAAAAACTGAAAGCATTTCCTACTGAGGAGACTGCAGTACATGAGGAAATTAGGATACTTCATAACAAATCTCCCAAGAGGGCCACCGGAGACAAAAGAGCCCAAATGTAGCCCAAAATCACCCAGATGTAGCCCAAATATAGCCCAATGACAGAAGTGTGCAAAACACTTATTATTTTGTGTTTTTGCAGTGTTATATAGTGCAGACTTGTCAGGTATTGGAGTGCTTTACATGAGCATTGGTTACATCACACAAGAACAAATTCATTTTGGTTGTAGACATGGGGAGACTAAGTGATTTGACCAGAATCCCAGAATGTCGAGCTGAAGCAGAAACTCCAACCTGGTTCCCCAGTTGTAAAGTCTGGAGCTCTGGAAGTAACACCACATCCTCTCCCCTAAGTGCAACATTTAATCAAGTGGTCAACTGGATAAAAAACATAAAGGTAACAAATAATTTCAAAGTGCTTTGTCGCTATTTGAAAACTCAGAAAATATGTCCTTATTTTAGTCTTTTAGAGCACTAACCATAATTTTGATGCCAATAAGACCCTCTCATATATGTAATTTCTAAAGGAAATGCTCTAGGTATTACAGTTTTGATTACATCAAGATGACGTAAGGCGTTCCACACTTTTGTAATAAATATAGAATGTTAGCAATCTAGTTGTTCATTAGGATACTGTTGAGAGGCAGAGGCCAGGGGCACGGACTCTGAAAATTGAAGGCAGGTAGGAGGGTGCAAAGGCAACAATTTAACCACACTGAGCAGGCAGGAAGGGCCGTGGCAGCAAAACAGACTATGGAGGGCAGTGGAAAGGGGGGCAGGGGCAACAAACCAACAATACAGGACTTGCAAGAGAGGCTGTGGCAATGTAATAGACCATTGTGGGCAGAAGGAAGAGGCAATGGTCGTACAACCATACATGCCAACAGACCCGATTCAGCCAGGAAACGTCCAATGTTTTTAAGCTCAAATGGGCTTTATTTGATCTGTCTCCTGTCTACAATCTCCTCTTTTTCAATGTAACTCAAAGGGGAAAATCAATACCCCAGTTTTTTTTCAAAATCTCCCTCTTACCAAGTTCAAAATGTTCGCAAGTATGGTACATTGGATCATGGAAGGAAATGGGGTAGGGACATGGACTTGGATAACAGAGGACAGGAGGGACATGGAGAGGTGCACCAAACTGACCCTGCAGGGCAGGCATCAGGGTTTGCAGCAGCACAATACACCACACAGGGCATGCGGGACGGGAGTGCAGCACAACAATCCATAGAAAGCAAGGGGCAAGAGGCAATGGTAGCTAGCTGACCATAATGGACAGACAGGAGAGAAAGCTGCAGCATAACAGACCATAAAGGGCAGGAGGGATGGATCAGGGGCATTACAATGGAACAGACAAGCCAGGAGGGAGGGAGTAGGGGTCTGCACATGTAAACAGAGGGCTGGGGGCAAGGGGGCAGGGCAGGAGCAGCAAGATAGCCATGGAGGTCAGGCAGGATGGGCACTAGAAGCAAGACACACCATGAAGAGCAACAGTGAGACTGTGATGGCATGCACACAGACTATGGAGGGAAGGTGGGAGGGGTTCAGGGGCAGCTCACTGACCACACAGGGAAGGTGGGAGGGGCCATGGCAGCACAGAAGACCATGCATGGCAAGTGGGAGGGTTAGTGGCAGCACAATGGCTATGATGGGCAAGAAGGAGGGTGCAGGGGCATGCACAAAGGACGATGGAGGATAGAAGGGAGGGTCAGGACCTGTGCACAGACAAGAAAGTTCAGGGGAAGGGGGCCTCACAACAGACCGCACGGGGCAGGCAGGAGGAGCAGTTGCAGCACAACAGACCAGGGAGGGCAGAAGTGTGTGGCAGTACAATGGGCCATGTAGGACAGGAGGAAGAGGATAGGGGCATGGCATGTGGACAGGCAGGGTGGAGGTGGCAGGGACAGGTTACAGTCATCTGACAATGCTAGGCAGGTGGGAGGGGAGTGGCAGCTCAACAGAACACTCAGAGTAGATAGGAGTGGCAGGTCCATGGAACATGGTGGGCAAAAAGGATGGAGCAGGGACATGCACAAAGACATCGGAGGGCAGGGGGAAGGAGAATAGGGGCAGCAAGCTAAGCACAGAGTTTAAGCAGGAGGTCAATGATGGGGCATAGAATTGGGCAAGGGAGGGCAGGAGGAGTGGACTGGTACATCATACTAAATTGAGGGCAGTTGCAGCACATCAGACCATGCATGGCAGGAGGGAGGAGGCTAGTCCATGGATTCACACAACAGAGGATAGGGAGGAGGTGGATGGGGCAGCAAGCTAACTGTTCAGAGAAGGCGGGTATTAGGAACTTTATTGTTTTTAAAACGTGTGTCTGTGCGAACTACTTAAAATATGAACAAGTATGCAGCATAATCTCACTTTTATTCAGGAAGAAGAGGACGTTTGTGACTGACTCCGGACTCACTTGGCAGAAACACCCCCTGACCCTCCACCCCCTATCGCAAAATGTAATGCCCGTGAAAAGGGTAGGTGAACACAGTGTTATATAGAACATAGTCCTGAGAGCACGATCGAAAATGAAAACTAGATATAGTGTATGGTATAAACTATGCACCAAAAAGTGTGATATAAGATGAACCGGGCGTGAAATAGAATATGCAATACATTGTGCGCAATGACAGATTCATTGGAGAGCGCGAGATAGCACAGGCACTAGCGCGTGCTATGCGATATGCGCCTTGGAGTGTAATATGCACAGGGCAGTGTTGTGTAACCTAACTAGTCTCTAAAGTTGTAATATAAAATATGTGCTGGGGAGTGTAACGTTGCATATGCACTGTGACAAAGATATGGATCCCAGATTGTAATATGTATGGCATAGCACTGTGCGTTATAACATAGGCATCGAGGAAGGCACGTTAGATGGGGCGATATAACCCGTGCGAAGACAAGTGTGGCATGACATATTCACGGGGTGGTATTACAGTGCACATGGGCTAGAGAGTGTCATAGCATATGCACTAGCTAGTGGAACACAACACAGAGGTGTGTGGCACTCAGCAGGCAATGGTGGGTGTAACACAGCATTGGGCTCTGCCAGGAGCGCGCTGTGACTCTCAAGTGATGTTCGTCCCCTTTCCAGAGAGTAAAATAAAAAGTATTACACATCCGGCAGTGGATGTGTGTTTTATTAACCGTGAGGGGGTTTCTTGCATAGTTTTGGTCGAATTTTTGTCGAATCCCCTTTGAATGGCTTGGTGTGCATGTGTATTAAATGTGCCTGTCAATAGCTACCCATGTTTGTATAAATAAACGACAAGGGTGTCTACCGGGATTAGGCACGGTAGGGCATCAGACATGACAGAGCTTCACTAGTGGTGTAAATACATTCCACGTGGATTCATTGTATGCATAGTCGCCTTTTAATGAATATCACGCAAATCGTCATGGTGATAGGTACGTACGGTTTGTCCAGCATGTCCTAGGTGGGTCTATAAATATATATTTTTTTAAAATAATAAAAAACCGTGGCCGGCCCTGGGGATTGGGGTCAAAAAAATATAATTAGGAGACAGGCCCTGGGGGATGGGGTCATCAGGGCCAATAAATTAGAATAAGAAGGGGAACCACACAGCCCCCCTTCTTAAAAAAATTAAAATAAATAAAAGACTGGCATCGTGCCGGAGGCCACGCCCCCTCCTTGCAGCACTCTGCAAACGCGCCCCCTGGCGAGTTGTAAGTTGGGGAATTAATTCCTCTTCAATACTGAGGGTCCCTGAGGGCCAACTAGCCCAACAGGCATCTCCAGTATGCGCCAGGGAGCTGCGCTGCAGACAGGTGTTCTGAGGCCAAGCCCCTTTTTACACCTCTCTGCAACGCAGCTCTGTGGCGCTTACTGGAGGTACCTAGTGGTTTAGTTTGACCCTAGGGACCCTTAGGATTCAAGGGGACTTAATCTCTCAACTTAGAACAGCGACAGGGCGCGTTTACACAGTGGTGAAGGGAGGGGACGGGGCCTGAGGTGACGTGTGCAAACACGCACTATGGCACGTTTTAAATTGGGGATATAATTTTCCTTCAATACTGAGGGCCCCTGGGGGCGAACTAGCCCACCAAGTGCTTCCAGTAAGCGCCACTGAGCTGCATTGCAGAGAGGTGGTCCAGGCCGTGCCACTTTTTACAGCTCTCTGCAACGCAGCTCTGTGGCACTTACTGGAGGTACCTAGTGGGCTAGTTGGACCCTAGGGACCCTCAGGATTCAAATGAACTTAATATCCCAACTAAAAACGGACACAGGGCGTGTTTACACAGTGGTGAAGGGAGGGGACGGGGCCTGAATTAACGTGTGCAAAAACGCCCTGTGGCCTGTTTTAAGAGGTAGTTTTAATCCCCCTTGCCCTATTATATACTAGGGGCTTACAGAGGAGGTCATGCTAATCACAGGGGGACCCCAACGCATAATGTTCCCTAGTGTATGTAGGTGTTTTCACTGTATTCTAAGTGTCTTTTAACATAGCACTGGCTCTAGGACTGGTTAGTCAGACTCAGTTACCACCAGTATTCGTCTGAAAAAGTTGAGGGTACAGGATGATTTTGCAACAAGGCTTCTTTCTGCTCTTTTTGTTCTTTCTGCACGTTATCCTTCTTCCTGCACTTTTCTTAGTCTTTGAGAACTTCTGTTGCTTCTTTCTGCACATCTTTTTTTTCTTTCTGTGCATTTTTTCTTCTTTCTTCACATGTCCTATCTCTGTAGGCATAGTTAGAAATTAGCATTTAAAAAACCTTTGAAATTCTCAGAAAAAACCATAGGTTTCGGGCAGGTTATAGTTAGGAATTAGCATTTAAAAAGCCTCAGAAATTCACTGAAAAAAACATAGGTTTCAGGGGTGTTATAGTTAGCTGGACTTTTCACTTGTACAAAACCATTGAAATTCCCCCGTTATAGTTAGTTCAGCTAACTATAACTCGCGCGCCCGCAATGCACTGCTGATGACGTCACATATTACATCACTCATGACATGGTCAGTGACCTCACTCATGACATCACTGACATCTCAAATGACATCTCAAATGACATCACTGATGACATCACTGATGACATCATCCTTGTGATAGAGTGGCAGACCTCCTCTCACCCTAATATAACCTTTGATATACACATTCAAAAATAGAGACTAAACTTTTCAAAACAATGGACATACCAATACCAGTTACAACAACCTCTTCAGTAATTCTAAAATCCACATACACATCCACTCATTCACCAACAGTCCTATACAGTCACTCATACATGTACTCACTCATCATATGTACTCATACACCTATACATCCTGTTACACAATGCCACTCATCCATAGAGTTACTCACACACATAGTCACTCATGCTAATAAAGAATCAAACATACATTTACTTGCATATACAGTTATACACACACCACCACACTTACTTCTACGGAAACTTACACATACTTAGTCTTTTAAACAATCACTTATAGAAACACATACTTATTCATACAGGAACTCTTTCAATCTCTCACTCTCACATCTACTCACTTATATACACCAATAGTCACATATACTAGTTTAAAACTTATGTAGTTACTCATAAAGACACTATTGAGACAGTCATTCACTCACTAACACACCCATACACACACTCATCCACCCATACAGTCCTGCACACATGCTGTCTTCAACACATACAAAGAGTGAGTCACTCATTCATGCACCTATGCACTACGTAATACCCCCCACCGAACCATGCAGACACTCAGACTGATACTCAAAAAACCAACTAATAACCTATATAGACACCCATGTAGCTACTCACCAACCCATGCAGCCACTTATACACAGTGAGAGACTGATACAGATATTTACATATTTAAACATTACTCACTAAGCCATGTATTCACTATGATACACTTAATCAGTCAGTTACACAATCAATTTTTCAAAAACAAATCATCCATTTAGACACTTATATACCCATTTATTCTTCCATCGACCTTGAGATATACATATATAAAACATATTTAATTTTCAGAAAAACACACATTCACTGGATGATGTCATCAGTGATTTCATTTGAGATGTCATCAGTGATGTCATGAGTGATGTCACTGACCATGTCATGAGTGATGTAATATGTGACGTCATCAGCAGTGCATTGCGGGCGCGCGAGTTATAGTTAGCTGAACTTACTATAACGGGGGAATTTCAATGGTTTCGTACAAGTGAAAAGTCCAGCTAACTATAACACCCCTGAAACCTATGGTTTTTTCAGTGAATATATATATATATATATATATATATATATATATATATATATAATACACAACAAACGGAGGTGCCACAGCCCAGTTCCAGACTACCAAGACATTTATTTAATATTGCAGGTTACAAAGATGCAGGAACTCCTTCCTGGCGTGTTTCGGCATGATTGCCTTAATCATAGGAAATGACGTCTTCACCGACCACAGATGTTTAAATGAACTTTGAGTCATGTGACTTATGTTATCAACTGCAAGTCCCATAATGCTTCTCGCACTGCAAGACCGTGTCCGTGATGCCAAATGGAGTTTGTCTCTTGCAGTGCCTGTTCTAGATGAAAAACACAGACGGGGTAAGTCTTAAATGAAATATGCTGCACTCGGAGAAGTCAAAGTTCACATAAGTCTCCATAACCCATATAAAAATAATGCACTGAGTCTGGTCCTTACCAAGCTGAGGTGGTTACCTCGCTGGTCACCCTTTCCCACCTTCGTTAAGGTTAGTCTTCAAACATTCCATTTTCCTTCTGAAGACAGGCAGGTCATGCCCTCCGATTTCTACCAACAAGACAACTCCGTCTGCGAGGGTCCCCAACTCTGCAGGGCGGCCGTGGCTGCCGGGGACGGAAATCCCGGTAATGTAATCCAACAAACAGAGGTGGCACAGCCCAGTTCCAGACTACCAAGACATTTATTTAATATTGCAGGTTACAGAGATACAGGAACTCCTTCCTGCCGCTTTTCGGCATGATTGCCTCAATCATAGGTATGATGTCTTCACCGGCCACAGATGTTTAAATGATCTTTGAGTCATTTGACTTATGTTAACAACTGCAAGTCCCATAATGCTTCTCACACTGCAAGACAATGTCTATGATGGCAAATGGAGTTTCTCTTGAAGTGCCTGTTCTAGATGAAAACCACAGGCAGGGTAAGTCTTAAATGAAATATGCAGGGGGGCGTAGCTTGCCTGGCCTAAACATGGCTGCTCCGTGATTGAGCTCTGCCAGCCACCGACACAATCCGGCATGTATTAGCAGCGTTCCAGATCGAGATTCCTGACCGGAGTGCCCTGCGGGTGTTGCCCACTGTTTGGACCCCAGAATGGTGTACAAGTATTGACGATTGCCACGGCGGATACTGCGCTTCACTCTGCGACGCCCTGCGCTGACACGCGGACTGGTGGCGTGGCTGGCGTGAATAGCATCTCCGGCGGCCCTGATCCAGTGCGGACATCGTGCTGCGGCTGCCGTGAGCGGGAGGCTTGTCTTGTGACTAATCCGCCCATTGAGGTTTGCGGCAGAGGTGCGCGTTGTGAGTCTGAGCTCGCAGGGTGGACTATCATCTTCATTTGCCTGGATGACACAGGCAAGCTGGGCTGTCGATGACTCGACACGAACACCAGGGGAGGTACTGTAAGGGCTTTGGGAACATTGCTGACTTGCCCCCGTGCTGCGCTTTCCAGAGTGCTTGCTTGTCTGGTGCTCCCTATCATAGCATGCCATTAGCGCCAAGGTGACCCCCTCCTTACGGCTGCTTCAGCGTGCAGCCCTTAATTCGGCCTGCTCTGCCCTACCTAATTGATGCGGCTGTCCCTCCTGTTCGGCGGTGGGAGTACGTGAGCCACATTCGACGAGCACTATGCGTTGCTGCTGGTCCTGTATCACCGCTGGGGACTTCGCTGGTGCTTCACTTGGTGAGCCCCTGGCCTGCCTTGGGACGGTCTGGACGCCGCACCTGACTGCTGGGTCAGGTGGGATCTTGGACTGACTTCTGTGCCAGATTGACCAGCAGCCAGGGGGCGGTGAGTGCGGAGATGGGCAAACCAGACAAGTCGCAGCCCAAGATAAACTTTGAACAATGCAAATCCAGATGTTGTGAGGACGCAGCGGAGTCCCCGATGTCGGAGCCTGACAATCCAGCGGAGGATCCTATTGGTGACATTAAGCAGATAATAGCGTACATGTAGCAATGTCTGTCGGCGATCGACGCTAAAATAGATGCGTTCGCCTATCGGATGGACAGGATGTCTGAGCGGGATGACAAGCATTCTGAGCATTTGGATATGGCAGAGCGGCGCATCACGGAAGCTGAGGAGGCCCAAACTGATTCCCACAGTGCCCAGAAACTTGTGGAGAAAGCCCTGGTGGCCTTGCAGGACAGAGCTGAAGACTTGGAAGCCAGGTCACGGCGCAGTAACTTGCAAATCTCGGGCCTGTCGAAATCCACGGCGACAAGCAACATGGAGACCTTTGTAGAAAAACTGCTCACAACATTGCTGGATGCTGATATTTTCTCCCCTATGTTTGTTATTGAGAGGGCGCACCGCTTTCTGGGTCCTAGGCCTCAGCCTGGTGCCCCCCGTGGCCCATTATCGCTAAACTCTTGAACTATCGTGACTGGGATGCAGCGTTGCGAAAGGCGAGATAAATGGGGAACTTCCAGTATTAGGGGTCATCGATTTATTTGTTCCCTGACTTTACTCTTAAGGTCAAGGAAGCCAGGAGGCAGTTCGCACAGCTGAAGTGTAAACTTTGAGACCAGAGCATTGAATATGCTATGCTCTACCCGGCACAGCTTCGTGTACTGTTGGATGGGAAGGCTGAGATAGTTACAGACCCACAATCGCTTCAGACTGCTCTCAAAAACGGGGACAAGGTTGGCAGAGGTGGGAAGGGTCAGAAGGCCAGCTCCAGAGCGGATGGTGCGACTGGCAGACTTGATGATGATGATTGAGAGCAGGTGGTGGTGCTGATCCTGGCTGGGTTTCTCCTGACTTCTTAGTTCCACTTAGGCTTGTATTATTTTTAAAAGTTGTGATATCTTTGCTGGCGGGGTTCTGATGCTATGCAGTACTGTTTTATAAGCGAAATATCCTCCTAATGTGCTCTTTGATGGGAGTCCTCTTTGTGTTGGGTTGGCTGCGGAGTGTGGGGCTGCCC
Source organism: Triturus cristatus (assembly GCF_964204655.1). NCBI lineage: Eukaryota > Metazoa > Chordata > Amphibia > Caudata > Salamandridae > Triturus > Triturus cristatus. The sequence continues at coordinate 60,546 of NW_028187909.1, read as the reverse complement.
GCTTGGTGCTCTGGTGTGGGAGGGCTATTTGACTCAAGAATTGGATCCAGCGCTAGATCGCTCAAAGGAGGGCCCTATCTGCTTCGGCTAAAGCCATTGAGGATATAGCCTTACAATTGCACCTGGTAGAAGCTTGGAGAGCTAGGTCTGGCGTGAGGGGAGGGTTCACACATTACTCTGCGCCCGATGATATCCACATTCGTATTGACTACGGGCTCATCTCCCAGACACTGTTGACCAAACCAAAATTCAGGACTGCTCCTTCCTAGCTCGGACTTTTTCGGATCACTCGCCCATTTTACTGGTGATTGCTGTACCCTCGTGGGGTCCTCCTCCTTTCCTCTGGCGCTTTCCCCGATACTCCCTACTGGATGCGGTATTTAAAGCTGAGCTCACAGATGCTATCTCAGAATTTTTCATTCTCAACGTCAACTCTGTAGACTCCTTTGCCACGGTCTGGGAGGCATTTAAGGTCTTCATATGTGGGGTGGCTATCAGTAAGCACGCCGGGGTATTACGTTCTATCAGAAACAAACCTGCTTTATTAGAATCCCAAATATCCAAACTTGAGGCGGAGTTGGCAGCTAATAACAACCTGCAGACTCTGGAACTGTTGACGACCACACTTGACGAGTATCATACAGAGGCAGATAGCGAAGTCAAATATATGGGTAAATACGCCACAGCCAGAATATATGGGGAAGCCGACAGACCGGGCGCGGTGCTGGCGGCATTGGCCCATCGTAGATCGGAGGCTGGTGTCATTGCAGAGCTCGCTGACGAGGAGGGTACTCTCCTAACAGAGCAGGCAGATATTAACAATCGGTTTCGCAGATACTATCAAGAGCTATATAGCTCTAAAGTAGCCCCTAGTGATGATAATATATTAAATTATCTTGAATACATCAAGTTCCCGTGGTTGAGGGAATGGCATCGTGAGTTCCTAATGCGGCCCCTTGAGGCTCGGGAGATTCGGTTGGAATTGAGCACTATGCGGAAGGGCAGTGCTCCGGACCTTGATGGACTGACAGTGTCCTTTTATAAAGCTTTTAGTGGCATTTTGGTTCCACACCTCAGCTCCCTGTTTCAAGAAATGGGAATTGCTGGGGTCATGCCGCCCTCTATGCGTGAGGCCCTGATCATTGCGTTATTGAAACCTGATAAAGAAGCCCAGAAATGCTCCTCTTATCTGCTGCTTTCGTTGCTCAATGTGGAAACAAAAATGCAAAAATATTGGCTAATTGTCTATCTCCGCTATTGCCCTCATTGATCGGTCCGGAGCAAGCTGGATTCATACCGTGTCGCACGTTGTCCTATAATCTCAGGACTGTGTTTGGCGCCCTTCAACATGTCCGGCCGCCTTTACCTCTGCTGTTGACTAAGCCGCCCATCCGGTGCTGCGGACTACTAGATTCTGTCAACTCCGTAGTCCACGCTTGGCACTTACTGCTTCGTATGCATGATGGGACTCAGCTATACTCGCCGCATCTGAGGTTGGACTGGTGTCAGTGGTTTACCCTCAGCTCCGAGTGCAGGGCTCTTCCCTCGCTGAGCAGTCCTAATGTACGTGAAATGGGTGATTTGTTCTAGGATGGCAGGGTGCGATCATGGGAGGAGGCGGTCGCTGGGATAATGGAGCCCTTGGCACTGATGCACTTCTATTTTTTCAGGACTCACTATGTGCTGCGCTTGGTACTAGGTGACGAGCTCTTGGAGCCACTGCAGGTCCCAGCCCTATCTGTTGCGCTCCCAATCACCTGTGAAATTAGTATCTCGCCTATATGCCTCAGCACAACTTACGAACACTGCTTCATACACTAAGGCCCAGATGGCATGGCAATCGGATCCTGGGGTCCCAATGACAGATGCTATTTGGTACTTATTGCACCTGGCCCTTTTGGCAGGTTCACCCCTAAACCTTTTGCAGTTATCCTAGCCTTTTTCCCTATGTAGTGTTAGTGGTTTTAGGCCTCTAGGCACTTTAGCACTGTGTCCCAGTGTAAAGTGCGTGTGCTCTGTGTTACCTTTTAGTGAGACTGGCCTGCCCTCCCATAGGAATGCATGGGGGATATGTGTGTCCATGGTAATTCCTGGTGTGAGAGGAGTGCAGGGTCAAGTTTAGTATGTGCGAACTCGTGAATAAATTCTGCGCAATGATGTGCACAGATTTATTATAACTATAGGAGAAGTGCCACTTCTAGAAAGTTGCCCTTTCTGTGTACTGTGCGTCTGCCTGCCTGATGTGGAGTGCATGTCTGGCTTGTGATTGACAGGAGCTGAGAGGGCTGGGGAATTCCAGGAGCCAGGATGAGTTTGCCCAGTGGTGAATAGGGAGATCTGCATGTAGATGGGAGGGAGGAGTTGCACCTGGGACCTGAATAGGGCTGTGCCTTCCCCCCCCACAATGCTGGCTCCGCCCCCTGTGGTGCGTCTGTGCACCTAGCCCCCACCTGACAATGGAGAGAGGAGCTGAGCACAACAAAGTGCTCCAAAGCTTCCCCAAACCAGTTCTGGTTTCCCCCCAGCTCTGTGCTGTGTGATAAAGGGGGATCTGTGTATAAAAGAAGGGGCTGTGACCCCCATGAAAATGTGTTCTGCTGTGCTGGTCCAGACGCTGGGGCTGCTGCTGCTGGGCTCCAGGAGGAACCGCCACAAGGGACAGCCTCCCTGCTGGAGGGCCCTGTGTGCTGGCCTGCCTGAGCCCAACCTTGTGCCCCCATGAACTTTGCCTTTATTTTGAAGAGTGCTTTGCTCTTCATTATTGCTGGGAGCGCTCCTATTTTTCATTTGCAGCTCTGGACTGCTGCCTGGGGATTCCACCGCAACTCGTGCCTTCTGGCGGGAGCCCACCCCGCATCTGCCACAAAAGGAGGAGTGCGTGCCTGCAGCGCTGAGCTGTGCCGTCATAAAGAGGGAATCCCCAGCGTAGGGATTCCCCCTTGCTCAGAAGGCAAGCGGGAGCCCACCCCGCTTTATACATAGTGAAAACGCAGGTGCCCACCCCGCTTTTGTATATTTAATTAGAGGGAGCCTACCCCTCGTTGCTGCCAAGAGAAGACCCCCCTGCCGCCGCGATCCTCGGCCCGCCTGGTTGTGGGCGGACAAAAGCGGAAGAGGCCAGGAGCGTGAGTGGCCGTCAGAAACGGGCCGCTCCAACGGTGGGGCAAGTGTTAAGTTGCAGAGCCGGTGTGGCTCCAACATGAGGGCTTCACTTTTTGGGGACACTCCCAGCTGCCCCGAATTGCATGGGCAGCTGGAACGTTGGGAACCAGTTCATCCCCAGTGCTGGGGCAAAGTTTTCCTCAGTGGCGCCACCGTAGCGGGCCACTGCACCGTGGGGGAAGATTTTGTTGAGAACCCCCAGTGGGGGCCCAAGAAGCACCAGGAGTGCCGGACTTTATTTGTGCATTTTTTGTTACAGCAGCCCTGCAAGAGCTCAGGCAGCTGCAACCTTGGGGGACAGTTTCATTTAGAGTCCCTGAGAGGGGCTCAGGGGGCACCTCGGGCCCGTGCTCATTTCTACAGCTGCCCAGCAATTAGTGGGCAGCTGCCACGTTTAGGCGAGTTTGGCGCACTTTGCTTTCGCGGCTATTGCAGCCCACCCTGACTTTACTGGACATAGGGTGCAGAGGTCTAAAGTGGCGCATAAGGTGGTTTGCGCCTGATTTGATGCTGATGGCATAATATGTTTTGTGTTGCAGGTTCTACTACTGAGTCCAGTGTCTGCCAGTAATCACTGGTAATGTTCCACATTTGATTATATGTCCTATATCGACTGGTGCTCATGCTTTCAGGTATTACCTAATGCATTTATGCTTGTGATGCTAAGTGCGTAATGCGTTATGCTAATGGTTTTTAGATCTCGGGTGTTTATGCCTACATTGATTGCATACTGTTGTAGTGAAGGCAGCGTTTTAGATGCATACATTGCTATGTTAGCATAAGCGCCATAGACGTTAGAAACGCCATCTTGCCACTTTTGCTGCTTTTGCACAAGACACTGCAGATAGGTGTTATTATTTGAAAAATGCTTGCTTGCCTTTTCTTCACATGAGAACTGTCTGTTGTTCACATACCTAGACGTGCACTGCGACCTTGGTCTGAACATTGTGTGCAGAAACAGTCTGGGTCACCAAACAATGCATGTTTTTGAGTTCAGGTTGATCGGCCCACGCTCTAGCCATAACACGCACACAGCTGCAAATATCTGAAAGTCGAGCGCCTTTAATATTGCAGTTTGCATGCATTAGACACACATTCTGGAGAAGAACTTTTCCAGGCGCAGAGCAAAGCTGATCCTGTGATGTGATTCACCTAAGCTGATCTTTACGGTATGGGGTTCCCCATTCAAGCCTAGAGACCTTCTATTAGTATAATAATACTACCTTACTAGCGAAGGGAGGGTGGTTGTATTCCACGGTCATTTGTAATATGATTTCTCCCTTCATTTTCTATGGTATTGTAACAATGCTGATGGTTTTAATTTTAATCATTTGTCTACTTATGTTAGCCAAAGTACTGCATCTTAGGACACATAGTTTATAAAATAAACATTTTAAACTTAACCGTGTCTCTTGTTGTGGACTGATATGAGAATAATAACGAACAGGTATTTCTGATTCCCACCATTCCTGAGAGTACTCTAAGTCGCTTGTTCTGGGTTGTCTATACATTGGGACCTCCGAGAGAATACGGATAACGAATGGGACACTGATGCTAGTCGGATTGGGGTTCTGGGTACTGAGGTCAGTTTTTGGTACACCACAATTCACTGAGGTCCTGGTTTCCTGTGCATAGTTCTGTGCATGAGCAGAATCCCTGCAACATGGCGCACCCAACGTTTGGTCTTCTGATTTGAAACACCTTAGTAGTGCTTATATTAGTCCACGATGCCCTCACTCTTGTTTCCGGATAGCGGGAGTGACGGTTTTAACCTACCTGTTTGTGCGATAGGTTCCCTCAAGCTTGATAATTAAAAAGGTTTTTATATTTCTGAACCCTTGTGCTACTGTAATATCCATTGTTATTCTTCTCTGTGTCCTTATGGCGGTCGATATTGCAGCGCATAGCCGGACACCTCTGCGACGTCATTTGACGCAGTTTGGGGTGCTGGTCGATGGGATGGCTGTTATTTTTGTGGTGAGTGCCGATCCGTCCTACCCTTATGAGTTGTTTTACTCTTGGGTGACGATGCCGGCAGTAAATGCGGATGATGATACATTTCAGTCCTATACTCCCACGCGGCTCCCGGCAAACTATACGCCATATAGGATGCAAGAAATTCCTATTTCAGCTTGGCAGCATCACATTTGGTTTAATGGCACCCTTCCCCATGCGGTTACACTGGTTAGAATGGGTCCTTTGTCAATTCCAGGGGCCACTTGGCCGGTGTTGGCTGGATTTACGCCTCATCCTCGTTATTTGAATGTTGCGGTGGATGAGTTGCGTGTCCTCCATACAGCCCTGATTACTGTGTATAGGGCTTTAGTGCAATACGTTTCGCGCAGCGTGCAGGTTGGGGCACCTGCTGTTGTGGGACAGCCAGCTGGCCAGACAGGGGTTATTAGTCCCGTCATGGTTAATTCGGTAATTGGCAAGCGCCCCCAGAATGACGATTTGCCTTATTGGCTTGCTGAGAAATTTGACCAGCTGGAAGCAGTATTTCCGCACTCTACTCCTGTGGAGAAACACAGGATCCTCACCATTAGTTTGCAGAAAGACTAAGTCCCAGAGGGTTCCGATTGTGACAACTGGGGTAAGGTTTTTTGCAGCGGTCTACTCGAAGTGCTTCGGCACCCCATCTATGGCTGTGCTTCCCTCCGTCATCAAACGTGTTCAAGATCAACACGGTCCGGAGGCGGCAGTCGAGTTGGGAATGCGGTTTGTCAGTGTTTTTGACGTAGTTGCCACTCTCGTCCTTAGTAATCTCAAGGGAGATGCAGTACAATTTCAAGTGGCTAATGGCTTAGCTCGTGTCGATGAGCTCGATAAGCCCAGAGAGTTGCCTAAAATGATTGCGGAAGCTTATAGAACTATTGGCCGCAGTAGTTTAGGGATTAAGCCAACTATTGTCATTCCAGACTTAATACAGCAAACGAAGGTGAGTTCGTCTGTCAAAGACGATCGTCCAACTTTTCCTAAACAAAATTGGCGAACAAAGAAACCGGGAAAACAGCAACAGAAACAGGGGTCTCGTCCTGCGTCTCCAGTACAGGTGACTGGTGAACGCACATACGATTTGCGCGATCGCACTAGTATTAGGTCACCTGATAGATTTCAGGTTACTGAACAACGTTCTCCTCGTTCTTCACAGAAAACATCGGTCTCACAGTCCAGTGGCGGAGAACGTGGCAAAGGTCGGGGTGCCCAACAAGGACGTGAGCAACCCCGTCAGCCTGACGGTAAAGGCAAGCAGGACGAGTTTGCACGTCAACGTCCCCCGTTTCAGAAGAAGAAAGTTGCTGCATTAACAGCGAGGTATGCCACAGATAGTGCGGACGCAGCTTTGGAACCTGACATGGGCACTAACGCTGCTCGACAGCGCTGCGGAGGTTTCAGTAGTGCGGCAAGCACTGCGTCCATATCTGGAGGCGACAGCAACTGACACGTTCATTACTGTAGAAACTGCTGACACTAGAGTGGCTCCTCCTGATAGACTATATGACATAGTCCTCTTAATTGAAGCTGACATACAACGTACAATACAAGGGATATTTTGGGATAATCTGACCTCTTCATATGATATTCTCTTAGCGGAGGCAGACTGGCCCCCGGCTTTCATTTTGGATGCTCCTAGAGGGGAGGAGGTAATCCTCCCGTCCTCGTATGTTGATGATATCTATCTCACGGACGACTAGTTGTGGCCGCATCTGTGTCACGTTGATCGCATCATTGTTATGTTTGCAGACTTCGGTTACAAATTCAGCTTTGCGAAGTCTCACATTGCAGAGTATACGGTGTTGTTTTTGGGCTACGAGCTCAACAATGAAGGTCGAGGATTAGCTCCTCACTTTCTGGAGAAGTGCGCATGCTTGCTTGCTCCTACAACACTGAAAAAATTGCAGTCTTTGCAGGGCTTTCTGAATCTCGGTCGTACTTACATTCCCGATTATGCCCAGCGTATCAAGCCGCTATATGCCTTGGTACAACCTACTTTTTCCAAATCGAGCTGGCTGCCAGAGCATTCGGCTATTTTGCAATCTTTGCAGGCTGACCTTCTTGCTTCGAAATACTTAATGACACGTGATGACCACACTAACTTGGTAATAAGAATTGTCCCGGGTGCAGTGGGTTTCACGTACTTGACGTTCAATGAGGGCGACACCGCCCCCATTGCCTACAAATCACACCTGTACACTTCAGTTGAACTGCGCTTTTCCACAGTCGAAAAAGTTTTGACTGCAGTACAGATGGCGATTCTTAAACGAGCGCTGTCGCAAGGAAAACGCATGTTGGTGGTTACACCATATCCTGCTCTAGAGGCAGTGACGAAAGCCAGTGTACCTAATTCTAAAGCTTTGCATCCACGTTGGATACAATGGGCAACTTCCTTGACATCGCCAGATGTCACCTATATCTTTGATGCCTCCTTACAGACTCAGGAGTACTTGCAGTATGAATTTGTACATCCAGGTCCTCTGTCTTTGCGCCCGCTTGAAGATTACCATTGTATCATTTACACTGACGGTTCGGCGCAACCGGCGGCGGAGTCGAAAGCATGCCTATTCAGCGGCCTGCGCAGTTGTAGCGGGTACTTTCGTGAATGGCGAATTCAAGTCTGATGTCGTGCATACGCAGTCATTGGGTGATTGTACCGCACAATTGGCAGAGCTCCGTGCTCTGGTGCTTGCACTGGAGTTTGCTGATCCTCGGGTTACTACTCTTATAGTGAGTGACTCATTTTACTGAGTACAGTCTTTTAACGACAATCTATTCTTTTGGTCTCAGATTGAATATCGCGATTCCAAAGGTAGCACAATTAAGCATAAAATGCTTTTGGTTCGAGTGGCAGAACTTAAACAGCATCTGCCTCTCATGAATGTAATTCACACTCTTGGTCACCAACGAGTTGGTGTCCAAGCTGTCGGCAACAGCTTAGCTGACGAAGCAGCGAAAACAGCTAGTAGCAGCGGTTACAAGATCCAAAAGTAAGATCTATGATGACATCTTGGCAGCTATTGCTGTTACAGAGAAGGGAAGTAATTACCCGAGAGGTTTCCCTTCTCGGTACCATTATCACTTAAGTCCTGATAACGTCCCGTATGTGAGAATTAACGACGTTGGTGACAGATTGATTCCCAACGTGGACTGCAGACCGTCCTTGATAACAGCGGCTCACAAGGGTATGGCCTCTGCCCATGCTGGCGTGTCAGCTACTGTTACTCCATTACAACAGTGTTACTGGTGGCGCGGGTTGTATAAACAAACTCGCACTTATGTTCTTGATTATGACATTTGCCAGAAGATTAAACCTTCAACTGCTGTGCGCCCTCCACAAACTTAGTTGTACATATCTAATAAACCACTTGGGTGCGTTTATTTAGATCACTGCGGTCCTTTCTCCTCTGATACTGCGTACAAGTACATCTTGGTTGCAGTGGATTCGTGCACACGTTTTCTTTGGGTGTGGCCACAAAGGATTGCTGATGCTCGTACTGTCATAAGGAATTTGAGTGTCTTTGTGGGAATTTTTGCGTGTGGTACCTTTCATTCTGATCAGGGCCCTGCGTTCGCCTCTAAGGCGTACAAAGAAGCCATGAAATCTTTGGGGGTCCAAGTCAAATTTTCGTCTCCATACCGACCTGAGGGTAATAGTGTAGTGGAGCGAATGAACCGTGACTTAAAGCAATCCTTGACAGCCAGGGTTTTATGCACTGGCCGGAACTGGTTAGCCCATCTGTATAACATACAACGTGCACTTAATAATCTCCCTAGAAGGTCTCTGGATGGGCGGACCCCATACATGATGTTCTTTGGCATAAAAATGTTTGTCCCGGACCTTGATGGTCTAGACATGGCGGCGTCAGCTGCACCCTTTGACGTAGATGATCACTGTGCTGTATTTCAGAATCTACAAGAGACCAGAGACAGTCTCGCAAAAGAACACTTGCCCTCCACATCTGATGCTGCGCTTCAGATTCCGGTAGTCGGCTGGCTACCTCGAGTTGGAGACCTGGTCCGTGAGAAGGTGAAGAACAAGAAGGAGTTCTTATCGTGCCCCGGTTCCAGTGCTTGGCATGCAGGGTACAAGAACAGTCATTTTACCCCCACTTCCTGGTCGCAAGGATAACCGGTACATCTCCATTGACAATGTCAAACTACAGCGAGTGGCCGATTCTTTTTAGTATGACTCCAGCGGTTTCTTGCCCTGCGATGCTGAGAAATTCTGTTTTGGCTCCGGCTCCTACCACCTTGCCGGATGTTGCCATCGAGATGCATACTGTTGCTGATCCTATGTTGACACCACCGGCTGGTGGTCCACCTGAAGATACTGAGTATGCTTATCCCACAGAGGTTACATTGCCTGTTTTACAATCTAGCGCAGTTAACCAGTCAAATTCCTCCTTTGACACTGATTCTATGACTTCCTGTACTCCATCGAAAGTTTCTATTTTTTCTGTTTGGTTTAAAAGACATTTTTTAATTCCCCCTTGAACTTACATTTGGCTGGTGCTCATATGTATTTTTTTGTTTATGTCCTTTGGATTTGTGGTGGTATTTTTTCGTCTTGTAAATGGGCACTACCTGAAGGAAAGATCTACAATTAGACTAATTGATGGAACTTTGGCCCCTCACTCCTCATCACACATGAAGAGGGACCAGACTTTTGTGAATGTCACTGCCTGGCCTGTGTTAGATGGGATTGTGTGGGATGCTGTTAAGTTTCAAATTCATGGACTCACTGAGGTTATTAATGTTCCAAATGTTCTTCGTGTGTCTATGGAGGATGTAGTGAAACAAAACATCCGCTCTGATGATTGGGACGTTCATGCCATAGAAGCACTCTTTTCTGATTTGAAATATTATGCAGCATTTGATGCTGAAGACTTGTATTTAGACACTGCTAATTATGGGGAACTGTTTTGCTATCAACATTATGGCAATCATTTCCTACATAAGGCCAATACATTTTGAAATTTTGTAAATTATACGCAATGGGAACATCTGATGCCAATGTAAGGCAGCTCCAACACACTGGTGAACAAATTTGCATATTTTACTGATTTCAGTGTTTCAAACCCTGTCACATTTTATTTTAAAGTGGCAGCAGAGTCTGCCTCCAAGGTTAGGCTGACACACACTAAATTGTTGTATTCCAAATCCTTTATGGATGATTTGGCGGTCAGGGGTTATGATCTGTGGAAAGCTACTATTGATCTTAAATCTGTTTGGGGCTCTAATACATGGCAGGTACAAGGAACAGAAGCTTTGCATCGTGCCTGCCTCATCCCAAACCACATATTATTTTTGAATTCAACTATTTTTCAGACCACCTGCTTTGGATTGGCTACCACTAAAAAATTGAATTCTCCCTATTCCGGATCTGGGTGCTTATCCAAATTGGGATAATCATACAGATCTGTCCCTTGATGCGTTGCAGTCATACATCACTAATGCATCCTTCAATATTTCCAAATTAGATCAACAAGAATGGTTGACGTGGCAGACAAGCTCCGATTCCTGTCGGCATCGTTTTCTGGGTCTGCAACCGGGGTATACGCAGGTTCGCATAGACCCCCGCTTTGAATCTTCCCACTCAGTTACTACCTACTCTGTAGGGAAGTTATGTCAGAACTGGCTGCAACATTCCACCTTGGCATCTGTTCAACTTCATTTATCTAAATTAAATGACAAAATAGATTTGAATGATTTTGTTAAGGGTCCTGTGGGTGGCAGGTCCAAAAGATGGGTGTATGCTGTTATAACGAAGTTTGGAAATGATCTCAAATTGAAGCGGCTTCCAGATTGAGAGCCATTGATCAAGCCAATTTGTAAAAAGTACTAGCTGTTATCGATAATAGCATTAACACCCTTTCTTCCAGAATTTACACATTAGATAATCTTGTTTCCTCTGTTGTTGATATTGTACAGGATGATATGTCTGTTTTGTATCGTGGTCAAAATCAATTACGTTCTATAATGCAGTTTGCATGGACTTTGCAAACGTTAAAGGCTGGGAAAGTCCCCTGGGACTACATGAATACTTCATCTTTATTCCTTCCCTTTAATCTAACTGCGAAACAACAATTCATGTCCATGAAAGATGCAACATACTCATTACTGCAATTGAAAAGTTAGAACCTTTGCCTTTCTCTGTGGCCGAATTGAACTCCGCTGTGTGGCTTATCCACGGGTTAATCATGTTACCATTTCCTTTGTTTAAATTCAGTTCGTGCATGAAACATTATGCCCTAGGCAGATATGAACCGTTGGGTACTGCTTTCCTGCATGAAGTTTGGTCACTCCCATTTACATATAGGTGCATGGGAGAAGGTAAAGAAGTTTATTTGAAGGGTGAGGAATGCACTTCCACACCTGATCACTCTGTAGTCTGTAGGCACATCCAATTACATGGCGCGTGCAATGTCCATGCACCTAATTTAGCATGCGTCCTGAAAGGGATTCCAGTACCGGCTATTACACTGTCTTTCACGTTGCTAGCTAACGGTAGTTATTTGCTTTTAAATAACGAGGCTTGCTGCGGGATGCTAGTGGGAATTCCCTACATTGTGACCGTTTCACAGAGAGTAGTCTGCTGTAAAAATTTCCTTTTCCCACCCCCGCATGGGCGGCTGGATGTATCCATCTGGCCCTCCATTCCAACCTAGAAAGCAGAGTTCAACAAGATGAGCAGAATAAGGGCTCTATTGTCTCAAAAAGAAGTCGCCCTGACTTCCTCCCGTGAAACATTTATACTTCATGTAGCAAACACCCGCACAGAGGTACACCCGTACAGAACATTCCAATGACTTCCTCTTGGAAGCTGTTGCTACTTACTGTGCTTACACATTGATGGATTAACTTGGATGTCGTCCAGCTTTCCTTGTACGACCCACACATTTTCTTTCTGGTTCAACATTTCGGCTCGCAGAAGCCTTTGCGAGATGTTAAGATTTTCCATTTCCTTTTTTTCCCCCTTCATGTTTTTTTAAAGTTTTTTTTCTTCGAACTTTCACTCCCCTTTATTTGGATTCCCAATACATGCACTTGGTTCCGCTCTGTCGATCTTGAACTCTGCGTTCTTTTAATTGTATCCCTAATAGTTCGTGGTCCGATCAAGGGAGGGTGTAGTGAAGGCTGCGTTTTAGATACATACATTGCTATGTTAGCATAAGCGCCTTAGACGTTAGAAACTCCATCTTGCCACTTTTGTTGCTTTTGCACACGACACTGCAGATAGATGTTATTATTTGAAAAATGCTTGCTTGCCTTTTCTTCACATGAGAACTGTCTGTTGTTCACATGCTTAGATGTGCACTGCGACCTTGGTCTGGGTCACCAAACAATGCATGTTTTTGAGTTCAGGTTGATCGGCCCACGCTCTAGCCATAACACGCACACAGCTGCAAATATCTGAAAGTCGAGCGCCTATAATATTGCAGTTTGCATGCATTAGACACACATTCTGGAGAACTTTTCCAGGCGCAGAGCAAAGCTGATCCTGTGATGTGATTCACCTAAGCTGATCTTTACGGTATGGGGTTCCCCATTCAAGCCTAGAGACCTTGTATTAGTATAATAATACTAGCTTACTAGCGAAGGGAGGGTGGTTGTATTCCACGGTCATTTGTAATATGATTTCTCCTTTGATTTTGTTTGGTATTGTAACAATGCTGATGGTTTTAATTTTAATCATTTGTCTGCTTATGTTAGCCAAAGTACTGCATCTTAGGACATGTAGTTTATAAAATAAACATTTTAAACTTTACCGTGTCTCTGATTACTCTTGTTGTGGACTGATATGAGAATAATAACGAACAGGTATTTCTGATTCCCACCATTCCTGAGAGTACTCGAAGTCGCTTGTTCTGGGTTGTCTATACATTGGGACCTCCGAGAGAATACGGATAACGAATGGGACACTGATGCTAGTCGGATTGGGGTTCTGGGTACTGAGGTGAGTTTTTGGTACACCGCAATTCACTGAGGTCCTGGTTTCCTGCGTATAGTTCTGTGCATGAGCAGAATCCCTGCAACACCATGTTCTAGGCCTAATGTGATTATGATTGCGTAGTGTGTTCCTAACTTTTACCAGTAGTTACTGGTTGTGTTCTACATCCTATAATTTATGCTACATTTAGTATATGTTCTACATTTGCTAATTTCCCTTTGTGATTGTTCTGACCGTGGCCCAATTGGCCCTGTCAGGTGTATATAATCCCTGTGGATACTGCCCAGTGCCAGTTGGCACAGTGTATATTGTGTGATTATTATCTAATGTGTTTATTATAATACAAAGGCTATTTTTATACATAACCTTGTGTGGAGTTCCTTTTGTGATGTGCCTGGGGTGTTGTTGCTGTGTGCGCGCGTGCAAACGCTTTACACATTGCCTCCGGATAAGCCTGACTGCTCGTGCCAAGCTACCAAGTGGGTGAGCAGGGGTTATCTTTGGCGTGTAACTTCCTTGCCCTGATTAGAGTGGTGGTCTCTGCCTAGCTTTGGCGCCTTAGCCAACCAGAGATCCCATTTCTAACAGTACTACTGCTGTGAGACCACTCAAAGTCTCACTGAATTGTCGCCATCAGTTGGCCCATTTTAAATTCTTACACAGGGTTTATTACACTCCACGACGACTATGTAGGTATGGATTGCGAGACACTGATTGCTGTGAGAGATGTGATATGCCGGGGGCTGGATTTTTCCATCTTGCTTAGCAATATCCCCTTGTGGACGGCTATTGGAGGAGCATTTTTCAAGTGTTATCTGAGGTCGTGGGGCTATTTCTCTCCCCTGAGACCCTAATGGCGCTTTGGGGCTACACGAAACCACTACGTAAGAGCGTTCGTAAATTGGTAGCTATGGGTCTGCTCTTGGCGAAACGTAGGCTAGCAATGCGCTGGATGCGGGGCCCCGTCCCGACGGTAGCGGAGTGGGAAACAGATATGATGTATTGTAATATCCAATTGGAGGTCTATAATGAACTGTTACCCCCCTGCAGTCGGTCGAAAAGTTTCTGGGGTATGTTTGCACCGTACCAGGCAACGCAACAAGACAGCAATATGAATCAAGACTAAAGGCTGTATATTTTTGGGCAGGAATGGGGGGATTGATGTGAGTGATGTACATGTTGATTTAATGTTTGTGCTACCTATTCCGCTGACCGAGGACACTGTATCAAAGTATTGTGAAATGACTATGTGACACCCCGTCTGGGTGGTTTGGCCTTTTGGTTATACATACCTAATGCTGCCTTGGTTGCTGAATGGTCATAGCGAGCCGGCCCAATCCTCGCTGGACTGCGCACTTATGGCCCCTATGTAATCGAACAAAAGTGATACTTGGAACTGTGATCTGTTTTTTTTTTTCTTTCTCTGTACCTGCATTGTGTTATAAAATGAAATATGTAGCACTCGGAAAAGTCAAAGTTCACATAATGGTCTCCATAACCCATACAAAATAATGCACTAAGTCGGCTCCTTACCAAGCTGAGGTGGTTACCTCGCTTATCACCCGTTCCCACCTTCCTTAAGGTTAGTTTTCAGACACTCCATTTTCCTTACGAAGGCAGGCAGGTCATGCCCTCCAATTTCTACCAACAAGAAAACTCCATCTTCCAGGGTCCTCAACCCGTGGATGCCGGGGACGGAAATCCCGGTAATTTAATCCAACAAACAGAGATGCCACAGCCCAGTTCCAGACTACCAAGACATGTATTTAATATTGCAGGTTACAGAGATGTGGTAACTCCTTCCTGACACTTTTCGGCATGATTGCCTTGATCATAGGAAATGACGTCTTCACCGGCTACAGATGTTTAAATTATCTTTGAGTCATGTGACTTATGTCAACAACTGCAAGTACCGTAATGCTTCTCCCACTGCAAGACAATGTCCGTGATGCCAAATGAAGTTTGTCTCTTGCAGTGCCTGTTCTAGATAAAAAACACAGGCAGGGTAAGTCTTAAATGAAATATGCAGCACTCGGAGAAGTCAAAGTTCACATAATAGTCTCGATAACCCATATAAAAATAATGCACCGAGTCGGGTCCTTACCAAGCCGAGGTGGTTACCTCGCTTGTCACCCTTTCCCACCTTCGTTAAGGTTAGTCTTCGGGCATTCTATTTTCCTTCCGAAGACAGGCAGGTCATGCCCTCCAATTTCTAGCAACAGGACAAATCCATTGTCAAGGGCCACCAACCCGGTAATTTAATCCAAAAAATAGAGGTGCCACAGCCCAGTTCCAGACTACCAAGACATGTATTTAATATTGCAGGTTACAGAGATGTGAGAACTCCTTCCTGACTCGTTTCGGCATGATTGCCTTAATCATAGGAAATGACGTCTTCACCGGCCACAGATGTTTAAATGATCTTTGAGCCATGTGACTTATGTTATCAATTGCAAGTCCCATAATGCTTCTCACACTGCAAGAGAATGTCAGTGATCTGAACTCTCCAGGGACATAGAGAGTTACCTGAGTTTTTTCAAAATGCAAGTGAGTAATAATTTTTTACATAATTATTTAAAATCATTACTATAATCACATATCACTGTTAAATACATGAAATATGTCGTATGGTTCAGCTGTATGTATACCTTAAACTATTTACACGCTTGTGACATCAGCTAAAACCTAAAACAGTCAAATGTACTTCTAACGATGCTGATAGATAGATAGATAGATATATCTATCTATCTATCTATCTACTGGCAGTCACCAGTAGATAGTTATAGTTACAACCTAGTTCCCATAGGAAATCTCAAAATTCTATTTTGAATAACTTTGGCGCCGGTTGACGAATCCTCGCGAAATTTTCAAAACAAATGGGGCGCTCCGTTCAGCTCCTACCCTGAAAGTCTCGGGGTGATTCGTCAAGCGGGGGCCGAGGAAAAAGGGGGGGTCCCAAAACGCGTTTTCCCCATGCATTTTTCCATAGGACCTTTAGTCGCAGCTACAGCCCGAACGGCTGAACAGAATTACGTGAAATTTGGCAGAGAGGTAGCCATAAGGTCAATGTAGTGCCTTTTGCAGGTCTGGTGTAAATCTGTTCAGTATTTCCTGAGAAAATAGCATTTAAAAGCATATCAATATCTATACGCGCGCACCCTCCAAGGGTGAAAAAACATTTATTTTTTTGACGACAAAAGCGCTGGGTGCGCGCACCGTGTGCGCACGGCACTCACAACGCATCGTGGGCGCTGCGTGCGCGCACGGTGAAAAACCTGAAAAAAATATATATTAATAAATACATAACTTAGCATTTAAAAAACTGTACAAATTCACTTAAAAAACCATAGGTTTCACACACGTTATAGTTAGGAATTAGCATTTAAAAAACCTTGCAAATTCACTTAAAAAACCATAGGTTTCACACATGTTATAGTTAGCTGGACATTTCCCTCATAAAAAACCAATGAAATTCCCCCGTTATAGTTAGTGGAGGAAACTATAACTCACGCGACTGCAATCCTCTGCTGATGATGTCCGATATTACATTGAAAATTTCACGGTGATTCGTCAAGCGGGGGCCAAGAAAAAAGGGGGGTCCCAAAACACGTTTTCCCCATGCATTTTCCAATAGGACCTGTTCACGCAGCTACAGCCCGAACTGCTGAACGGAATTACACCAAATTGGCAAAGAGGTAGTCCTCAGTTCAGGCTCGTGCCTTTTGCCTAAATGGTGTAAATCCGTTCAGTAGTTCCTGAGAAAATTAGAGTTAAAAAGATAGATATATCTGGGCGGAGCCTAACCACACATCTCATCGTGAGATCTGATTGGCTGTCAGTACTTCATCCAAGAAGTGTTGGCAGCCATCTCGGGACCAATATACATGCTAGCACCTCATTAAAAAGCATTGCAGTTAATAGAAGGTTTTAAGACTTTAGTTACATTATAAATGATTTGTTGATGGTACCATACTCGTTTTAGGAATTGTGGTCTGTTCTAAGGTGATTTTCCCATGTGAAAAAGCCTTCTGCTGTGATATCATGAATCATGTTTGAGAGAACTATTTTCTCATGCTTTTCCCACAGAGGTTTGGAAGGTGATCTATAAGCTAAACTGAGAGCATATTTTCTGTAAATTCACATTATCTTTCTCAGTCATGTGAGAATGAAGTCTGACATTCTCAGTAAAACATATACATCCAACAAGGGCAGAGACTGTCAGTTGATTCCTTTGTGTTATACTGCAGCTTCCCAGAGTGTTCTAAAGAACAACTAGAGCGCTAACAGTCCTACTTATGATAAACGTATTGCACACCTGAAGCCATCTTGAGTGGAATAAAGTGGTAACTCTTAAAACATTTAATTTAAAAAGGAACAACATGAGGGGGTTCATTTTGCCATAGAAAGTATGAATAGTGCTGCAGAAAGAAAAATTAGGGCACATTTTGAGTGACTAATCAAATCCTCTTCTATTTCATTAAAAAATTCTGACATGCAGACTGAAACATGCACTTTCAATACCAGCAGCAGACTTCCCTGGTGAGCAGTAGCTTTAGTACAGTGATTTAATAAGCAACTAGAGTGCTAACATTCTGAATTTATGGCAAATGTGTGACACATCTGAATGCCTTCTTGATGGAATTAAAGTAAAAAACTGAAAGTATTTCCTACTGAGGAGACTGTAGTAAATTAGGAAACTTCATAACAAATAAGTCTCCCAAAATGGCCACCAGAGACAAAAGAGCCCAAATGCAGCACAAATATCACCCAGATGTAGCCCAATGACAGAAGTGTGTAAAACACTTATTCTTTGTGTATTTGCAGTTTTATATAGTGCAGACTTGTCAGGTATTGGAGTGCTTTACATGAGCATTGTTACATCACACAAGATCAAATTCATTTTGGTTGTAGACATGGGGAGATTAAGTGATTTGACCAGAATCACAGAATGTCGAGCTGAAGCAGAAACTCCAACCTGGTTCCCCAGTTGCAAAGTCTGCAGCTCTGGAAGTAACACCACATCCTCTCCCCTAGGTGCAACATTTAATCAAGTGGTCAACTGGATAATAAAACATAAAGGTAACAAATAATTTAAAAGTGCTTTGTCGCTATTTGAATACTCAGAATATATGTCCTCATTTTAGTTTTTTAGAGCACTAACCATAATTTTGATGCAAATAAGACCCTCTCATATATGTAATTTCTAAAGGAAATGCTCTAGGTATTACAGTTTTGATTACATCAAGATGACGTCAGGCGTTCCACACTTTTGTAATAAATATAGAATGTTAGCAATCTAGTTGTTCATTGGGATACTGTTGAGAGGCAGAGGCCAGGGGCGCGGACTCTGAAAATTGAAGGCAGGTAGGAGAGTGCAGAGGCAACAATTTGACAACACTGGGCAGGCAGGAAGGGCAGTGGCAGCACAACAGACTATGGAGGGCAGTGGAAAGGGGGGCAGGGGCAATAAACCAACAATACAGGACTGGCAAGAGAGGCTGTGGCAATATAATAGACCATTGTGGACAGAAGGAAAAGGCAGTGGTAGTACAACCATACATGCCAACAGACCCGTTTCAGCCTGGAAACGTCCAATGTTTTTAAGCTCAAATGGGCTTTATTTGATCGGTCTCCTGTCTACAATCTCCTCTTTTTCAATGTAACTCAAAGGGGAAAATCAATACCCCAGTTTTTTTTCAAAATCTCCCTCTTACCAAGTTCAAAATGTTCGCAAGTATGGTAAATTGGATCATGGTAGGCAGGAGGAATTGGGGTAGGGACATGGACTCTGATAACAGAGGACCGGAGGGGTGCACCAAACTGACCCTACAGGGCAGGCATCAGGGTTTGCAGCAGCACAATACACCACACAGGGCATGCGGTACGGGAGTGCAGCACAATCCATAGAAAGCAATAGGGAGGGGACATGACCATGCACACGGACAACAGAGGGGAAAGAGGCAATGGTAGCTAGCTGACCATAATGGACAGACAGGAGAGAAAGCTGCAGCACAACAGACCATAAAGGGCAGGAGGGATGAATCAGGGGCATTACAATGGAACAGACAAGCCAGGAGGGAGGGAATAGGGGTCGGCACATGGAAACAGAGGGCTGGGGGCAGGGCAGGAGCAGCAAGATGACCATGGAGGTCAGGCCGGATGGGCACTAGAAACAAGACACACCATGGAGAGCAACAATGAGACTATGATGGCATACACACAGACCATGGAGGGAAAGTGGGAGGGGGTCAGGGGCAGCTAGCTGACCACACAGAGAAGGTGGGAGGGGCCATGGCAGCACAGAAGACCATGCATGGCAAGCGGGAGGGTTAGTGGCAGCACAATGGCTATGATGGGCAAGAAGGAGGGTGCAGGGGCATGCACAAAGGACCATGGAGAATAGAAGGGAGGGTCAGGACCTGGGCACAGACAAGAGAGTTCAGGGGGAAGGGGCCTCACAAGAGACCGCGCGGGGCAGGAAGGGGGAGCAGTTGCAGCACAACAGACCAGGGAGGGCAGAAGGGTGTGGCAGTAAAATGGACCATGGAGGACAGGAGGAAGGGATAGGGGCATGGCATGTGGACAGGCAGGGTGGAGGTGGCAGGGACAGGTTACAGTCATCTGACAATGCCAGGCAGGTGGGAGGGGAGTGGCAGCTCAACAGAACACTCAGAGTAGATAGGAGTGGCAGGTCCATGGAACATGGTGGGCAAAAAGGTTGGAGCAGGGACATGCACAAAGACATCGGAGGGCAGGGGGAAGGAGAATAGGGGCAGCAAGCTAAGCACAGAGGCTAAGCAGGAGGTCAATGATGGGCCATAGAATTGGGCAATGGAGGGCAGGAGGAGTGGACTGGTACATCATGCTAAATGGAGGGCAGTGGCAGCACATCAGACCATGCATGGCAGGAGGGAGGAGGCTAGTCCATGGATACAGACAACAGAGGATAGGGAGGAGGTGGATGGGGCAGCAAGCTAACAGTTCAGACAAGGTGGGTATTAGGAACTTTATTGTTTTTAAAATGTGTGTCTGTGCGAACTACTTAAAATATGAACAAGTATGCAGCATGATCTCACTGTTATTCAGGAAGAAGAGGACGTTTGTGACTGTGACTCCGGGCTCACTTGGCAGAAACACCCCCTGACCCTCCACCCCCATCGCAAAATGTAATGCCCGTGAAAAGGGTAGGTGGACGCATTGTTATATAGAACATAGTCCTGAGAGCACGATGGAAAATGAAAACTAGATGTAGTATATGGTATAAACTATGCACCAAAAAGTGTGATATAAGATGAACCGGGGCGTGAAACATAATATGCAATACATTGTGCGCAATGACAGATTCATTGGAGAGCGCGAGATAGCACAAGCACTAGCGCGTGCTATGCGATATAAGCGCCTTGGAGTGTAATATGCACAGGGCAGTGTTGTGTAACCTAACTAGTCTCTAAAGTTGTAATATAAAATATGTGCTGGGGAGTGTAACATTGCATATGCACTGTGACAAAGATATGGATCCCAAATTGTAATATGTATGGCATAGCGCTGTGCGTTATAACATGGTGTAGGAGAGTGGCATCGACTGCATAGTTGCCCCCAAATTTTGGCTGATGTTTTGACTGTTTTATGACACTAGCCAGGCTGTGGCCCTGCTATCCAGGACCCCAGCCTATCTGCTTCTTCTCTAAACTGATGTGAGTAACCTAGGTACCTTCCAATTGCATACTGAGGACACCCTATCAGCCCCTTGTAGATGGTACCCTAGGTACCCAGGGCATGGGTCCCTCAGAGGCCTTCCAGGGGCTGCAGCACTTACTGTGCCACCCCTGGGACACCCGTACCAAATGACACCACCAGACCACTACTGTAGTCTGGGTAAGGTGGTGCTTGCACTCCTTACAGGGATATAGGTATCCTGTATCCCACTTAATACAACACATATATCCTCATAGGTCACCCCTAAAGCAGGCCTTGCTAATCCTACAAGGCAGGGTGCTGAGATGTGTGAGGGGGGACCCATACCTGAGTAGGGCCCCTCTGCAACCTACTTAAAATCATTGCTGGGTTGTTTGTAGTGTAGCCATACCATATACTCTTAACCGCATTATAAGTATATCGCGATAGCGTGATAACTTGAGAATGGCTACACAGAACCATATCGTGTTTGGTGTCAAACATGTAGGAATCATACCCCCAATCCAGCCATGGGGCTGAGGGCATGGTTCCCCCCTGCTAGAGGGGTGATATGGGAAAAGCGGCAGAATTTAGACACCAATTTAAAAGTGCACACATAGTACAAAATGGATGCTACCCGCCACCCACACGACTCTGGCTGCCTGTTGCTGGGAAGAACTCCAGCCACGGCAGCTGGACAATAGGGATCCTGTTGCAGGGAGGTGTTCCCACCTCCCCAGACAGACTATGTGGATTGGAACTGGGTGGGTGCACCATAGGATGCCTTTCAGAGTTGCACGTAGGCTTCCCCAGTGCCTACATTCTGCATACACCGCCTGGAACCGGTTCAGGGGCATCCTGTCCCCTGCCCTGGCGGGAAACACACAAAGGGGAGAGGGTGTAGCCACCCTTTTCCCGCCTGACCTCTCATTGGTGGGCTCTGATCTGGACACTCCCCTAATCTTTGGATAAAGGTGAATACTGGGTCCCCAGAGCCTCAGATTATTCTTGAACTTCGCAGACTTGAACTTCGACTTGCTGCAGCACAGCTGACTGAAGAAATCTTCCTTGGGGGTAAAGGAGTTACCCCCCTGCTTGGCAGGCACCTGAAACACTGCAAGTGACCCGGTTGGAACCTCGCTGCTCCTACGGACATCGTCGACTCTTTCCTACCTTGAGGTGGGTTTCCAAGCATCCCAGAGGCCAGTGAGTGTGCACAGCAAAGCTCAGCACCGTGGACCCCGTGGGTGCCGAGATCCCCAATACCCCAGGACACCGGCCACCTCTTGCACAGCACCCGACCCCGACGAGTGGTGAAGTTGTGCTTTGGCCCATTATTGAACCAACCTCTCAGCATCAACTGTGCCAAAGATCGACGCCCTAGCCCGCTCCGGCGACCCGTGGGCACATCTTTACGCACGCCAAATTGCTGCCTCCCACGGTCCCTTGTCTCTCGACTTGTGGGCCCTAGCGGAGGTCAATCTTCAATTCCAAGAGTTCCCCTGGTTGCTCCAGGCCTGATCTTCAGTCTCCTCGCTGGAGACCTCACTCAGACCTCGTGGGTCTGCACCAGTAGCAGTTTTGTGTTTCTTGCGTGGGTTGCGGGTGCCAAGGCTTAGTGGGTCCAATCCGGACACTAACACCACAGCGACCCTCATCATTCGTGGGACAGATGCCCTCCAGAATCTGGCCTACACCGCTTCCACCTGGAAGCACCCGACATTGAAGGGCTCCTTCACTGTGCCGTGACCCAGACTCTGTCCCCTCTGCTTTCAGGTCCTTCTCTTCAAGATCTACATTTTCATTCTTCACGACAACGCTTCTTGCTAGCAGCAGTTCTTTACGTTTTGCCATTGAAAATCAGCCTGCGACCCGACATCGAAAATGACCTATGCACCCGGCTTCCCTGGGGCAGGTAACAGTGGTACCTCGGTACTCTCGTGGGTGTGGGCCCTTCAAAATCTTAACTCTAAAGTATTGAACTTGAACTCCTGCTAGAAGTGTTTTTAATTTTGTAAAATTCAACCGCGACATTCTCCATAGGCTTTAATAGAGATCCCGACAGTAGCTTTAGCCACTGCATGCGTCTCCCGTTTGTCCCCTTCCTCACTACCTTGGGTGGTTTCACAAGGGGCCAGCGACCCTAAATGCCCTAGGCATTGTCTGTAGAATTGTCGTGGTTCTTATACCACTTTTTTGATATATGGTTTGGTCCCCCCCTGGGGCCCTAGGATTCCAGTGCTATTTATTGTAACTATCAATGCTTGTTTAAATTGTATCTTTACCCCCAGCCTCATAAAGAGACTAGTGGGATTATTCTTAGAATAAATACATATATTTCATATATATATATATATACCTGTGTGGACTACTCTTTCATTTGGTTATTCAAGAGGTTATCTATGGTAAAGCAATAAGCTTAACACTCCTTCAAGACTTAGCCTGAAGGCTGCTCTCCACAGCTACCACTAGGATAGCTTTCTTTAAAGGTTGTCTTTAACCTATCACCAGAAGAGTCGACTTGGACTGGTACAAGGTGTCCCCTATAACTAGAGGACAGCATATGCCAGGCCAACTTCTCACACATAGGCATCGAGGAAGGCACGTTAGATGGGGCAATATAACCCGTGCGAATGCAAGTGTGGCATGACATATTCACGGGGTGGTGTTACAGTGCACATGGGCTAGAGACTGTCATAGCATACGTACTAGCTGGTGGAATACAACACAGGTGTGTGGAACTCGACGGGCACTGGTGGGTGTAACACAGCATTGGGCTCAGCCAGGAGCACGCTGTGACTCTCAAGTGAGGTTTGTCTCCTTTCCAGAGAGTAAAATAAAAATTATTACACATCCGGCGGTGGATGTGTGTTTATTAACCGTGAGGGGGGTTTCTTGCATAGTTTGGTCGAATTTTTGTCGAATCCCCTTTGAATGGCTTGGTGAGCGTGTGTATTAAATGTGCCCGTCAATAGCTACCCATGTTTGTATAAATAAACGACAAGGGTGTCTACTTGGAGAGTACCCACCGGCGGGGGCGCCGTGATTAGGCACGGTAGGGCATCAGACACGTCGGAGCTTCACTAGCGGTGTAAATACATTCCACGTGGATTCATTGTATGCATAGTCGCCTTTTAATGAATATCACGCAAATCGTCATGGTCTTAGGTACATACGGTTTGTCCAGCATGTCCTAGGTGTTTCTATAAATATATGTTTTTTTAAAATAATAAAAAACAAAGGCCGGCCCCAGGAAATGGGGTCCCCGGGGCCATAAGTGGCCTGAGGAGGGGGGCAACGCAGCCCCCCTCCGAAAGATTTTTTTTTTAAAAAGGCCATGACCCGGGTGTTTGGGTCCCCGGGGCTGATCAAGGCCTTGGGAGGCCCAAATTAATTTTTTTCAACAAAAGAAATTGGGGTGCAGGCCCTGGGGATGGGGTCCCCAGGGCCAATAAATTAGAAAAAGAAGGGGGGGGCCACACAGCCCTCCATCTTAATAAAATAAATAAAAGACCAGCATAGCGCCGGAGGCCACGCCCCCTCCTTGCAGCACTCTGCAAACGCGCCCCCTGGCCAGTTGTAAGTTGGGGAATTAATTCCCCTTCAATACTGAGGGTCCCTGAGGGCCAACTAGCCCAACAGGTATCTCCAGTATGCGCCAAGGAGCTGCGTTGCAGACCGGTGTTCTGAGGCTACGCCCCTTTTTACACCTCTGTGCAACGCAGCTCTGTGGTGCTTACTGGAGGTACCTAGTGGGCTAGTTTGACCCTAGGGACACTTAGGATTCAAGGGAACTTCATCTCTCAACTTAGAATGGCCACAGGGCGCGTTTACACAGTGGTGAAGGGAGGGGACGGGGCCTGAGGTGATGTGTGCAAACACGCCCTGTGGCGCGTTTTAATTTGGGGAAATAATTCCCTTTCAATCCTGAAGAACCCTGGGGGCCAACTAGCCCACCAGGTGCTTCCAGTACGTGCCACTGCTCTGCGTTGCAGAGAGGTGGTGCAGGCTGTGCCCCTTTTTACACCTCTCTGCAATGGCGCTTACTGGACGTACCTAGTGGGCTATTTTGCCCCTAGGGACCCTCGGGATTCAAGGGGACTTCATCTCTCAACTTTAAACACGCTCTGTGGCCGTTTTTTCACAGTAGGGAAGGGAGGGGACTTGGCCTGAGGTGACGTGTGCAAACACGCCCTGTGGCGTGTTTTAAGAGGTAGTTTTAATCCCCTGCCCTATTATATACTAGGGGCTTTCAGAGGAGGTCATGCTAATCACAGGGGGACCCCAACGCATAGTGTTCCCTAGTGTATGTAGGTGTTTTCACTGTATTCTGAGTGTCTTTTAACATAGCACTGGCTCTAGGACTGGTTAGTCAGACTCGGTTACCCCCAGTATCCGTCAGAAAAAGTTGAGGGTACAGGATGATTTTGCAACAAGGCTTCTTTCTGCTCTTCTGTTTGTTCTTTCTGCACGTTATCCTTCTTCCTGCACATTTCTTCGTCTTTGAGGACTTCGGTTGCTTCTTTCTGCATTTCTTTTTTTTCTTTCTGTGTTTTTTCTTCTTTCTTCACATGTCCTATCTCTGTAGGCATAGTTAGGAATTGGCATTTAAAAAAACCTTAGAAATTCACAGAAAAAAACATAGGTTTCAGGGGCGTAATAGTTAGCTGGACTTTTCACTCGTTCAAAACCATTGAAATTCCCCTGTTATAGTTAGTTCAGCTAACTATAACTCGCGCACCCGCAATGCACTGCTGATGACGTGACATATTACATCACTCATGACATGGTCAGTGACATCACTCATGACATCACTGATGACATCTCAAATGACATCACTGATGACATCATCCAGTGTCTGTGTGTTTCTATAAAGTTTAAATATGTTTATATATAGGGAAAGGCATATTGAAGAATTAGTGGGTGTACAAGTATGTGAATGGATGATTTTGTAGGTGCGTGACTGACTCTATAAGTGAGTGATTAAACATATCTTAATGTCCAGCTAACTAGAACGCCCCTGAAACCTATGGTTTTTTCAGTGAATATATATATATATATATATATCTAGATCTTTCACCCCTGGTTCACAGTCGTTGAACCCTTAAGGCGCTTCTCCCTCGGTGCGTGCCCCTCTGGCTGAACCACGCCACTTTACATTCTCCAAAACCTTCGGAATGAAGTAAATAGGGTCGCACTCCAGGATTAGATGTTTAATATTCCTTTATTATCATTTTGTCAGGTATTCAAAAGCCACACCAATGCGTTTCGTTCTCCCCTGAGAACTTGTTCATGGTTTACATGATGACAGTCACAAGGGCCAATAAAAAAACGTTTTAAACATCGCATGATACTTTTTCCTGCCTTTTTCTTCATGTTCCCTGCCGTCTTGCATTACGAGATTTGTAGTAAAAGGATTCATTTAATAAAAAAGTGTTTTTGTTAAGAAAGGAAATTTGTGATAATCAGCGTGAATACATAGTGAGGAGCTAAAAATATGGGGAAACCATTTAAGATGGTTAAACTATGTGTATAGACAATGATGCTTAGGTATCGTTATTAATAGCCATGATTGTAAGTTTGGGGAATTCCTTAATTATTTCCCAATAGTGCATTATTGCCATTGGGACCAAGGTGTGTTCTATATGTGTTTGAAGGGGTTATTTATGTGGTACTTATACAAGTGATTATGGCGCTTTAATTTTCTGTTATTAGCCGATTTCTGGGATTCTAATACCCTCAATCTTGCCCTCTAGTGGGCGTTACTCATAGTCACATTATTTGTCCTTTTGATGTCGACCCTTCATGTTACCATTCTTTAATGCTGCCCCTATTTGTCACAATGTTACTAATCCTCCTTACGATAGGTGAAAATATTTTAGAATTAAAGTGATAAGTAAATAAATAAGAAAATTATGCGCAAACAACATTTCATAAGAGTGGCAATTCAATCTTTCAGTTCAACTGCATTTCAATTCTGGTTACAGGTGCACATAAAACTGTTCACTTTGGTTCAGACCGAACGGAGTGTATGTTCGAAAGTTCAGGAGCTGACGTGATTCCCTTTCACGTAGTTTTTTCCTCTCTGTTTCCACCCGGTTACTTGTTATTATTTCTAGTGCATACAACTTTAACAGTTTTCCAATTTCCATCGTGGTAGTGCTCCCTATGTATTTCAGGCAGCAGGGACACTCTATGACGTAGACCACATATTGACATCTACAAGTTATTAGGTCCTTGATTTTCCAAAGCTTATTGTTTGCCATTCTGACTTCCGTTGTCGCTTTTGCTATTTGACAGACCTTGCAGCCATGGCATTTAACGAAACCCTTGGTTTTTAGCCACTGATCTCCCTTGGTGTTCTTTCTTTGGAAGTGGCTCTGAATTAGTTTGTCCTTTAGGGCTTTTGCCCTTCGGTATGTTACCATAGGGTGATTTCCTATTATTTTTCCTTCTGTAGGGTCTAGCTGAAGTAACTTCCAATTCTTTTTTAGGATTTCAGTGATTTTCTTTGCTTCACTGGAATAATCCAGGATCAGTCTTATGGGTTCTTCTTTTGGTTCTACAGTGGGTTTGATTTGTAGTGTTTCATCTCTTAGCTCTTTGCCAACATCTCTTTATGTTGCCCTCTTTATATCCTCTTTGTTTGAATCTTGCGGATGTTATTGATCTGTGTTTTTCTCATTCAGTTTCCTCTTAACAGAGGCGTCAAAGTTGCAAGAATTCTCCATAGGGTATGCTTTGGATTACAGATTGTTTGTGAAAACTTTCTGTGGCATTTGTGGATGTTTCCTTATGATGCTATGTTGTTTGTTTTTGGTCATTAACTATGTATATTTCTGTGTCCAAGAATGTTACTCTTTCCTTGCTGATGGTGTACGTAAATTATACACACTCATTCTTCAATACACCTTGGCATATATATAAAACTTATTTGAACTTTATAGAAACACACAGCCACTGGATGATGTCATCAGTGATGTCATTTGAGATGTCATCAGTGATGTCATCGGTGACGTCACTGACCATGTCAAGAATGATGTAATATATGATGTCCTCAGCAGTGCATGGCAGGGGCACGAGTTATAGTTAGTTCAGCTAACTATAACGGCCGAATTTCTCTGGTTTTGTGCTAGTGAAATATCCAACTAACTATAGCGTCCCTGAAACCTGTGGTTTTTTTCAATGAATTTCTAAGGTTTTTTTAAATGCTAATTTCTAACTATGCCTACAAAGGTAGGACATGTGAAGAAAGAGGATGAAAAGTGCAGGAAGAAGCAAGAAAAATTCAGAAAGAGGAAACAGACATCCAGAAAGACGAAGAAAAGTGCAGGAAGAAGCAAGAGATGTGCAGAAAGAACCAACAGAGGAGCAGAATGTCCTCCTGTGCTCCCAACTTTTTGCTAACGGGTACTGGTGGTAACTGACTCTGACTAACCATGCCTAGAGCTAGTGCTATGTTAAGACACTTAGAATACAGTGAAAACACCTACATACACTAGGGAACACTATGCGTTTTGGTACCCCTGTGATTAGCATGACCTCCCCTGTATCTGCCATGAGTTAGTGCCTGGGTCATTGCATGAGTACATGGTAGTGACTGGATGATTACAGTACTGCAAGGAGAGTGCATGGTGAATTAATAAGTGCTTGGGTTTTGGCGGAGTGATTGGATAAGTACATGGTGCTGGTTGCGTGCTTGGAGGAGTGCATGGGTAGTGACGGGGCAATAGGTAAACTGCATCAGTAGTGCCCAGGGGACTGTAGCAGTGCATGTGTTAGTGCCTGAGTCATTGCATAAGTACATGGGTAGTGACTGGATGATTAGAGAGTACTGCAAGGAGAGTGCATGGTGAATTTATAAGTGCCTGTGTTTTGGCGCTGTGATTAGATAAGGACATGGAACTGGCTGGGTGATGAGACCAGTGCATGGGTACTGACAAGGAGATGGCTGGACACCTCCATTCTTCTCTGCTCGTCTCACCTCTGCACACCTTGGTACCTTTCACCCACCCTGGGGGCGCCGCCTGTCATCTCTGCTCCATCCCATCTCTGCACACATTGGAACCTTTCACCCACCCTGGGGCCGTCTCCTGCCATCTCTGCACCATCCCATCTCTGCACACATTGGAACCTTTCACCCACCCTGGGGCCGTCTCCTGCCTTCACTGCCCCATCCCACCTCTGCACACCTTGGTACCTTTCACCCACCGTGGGGGCGCCTCCTGCCTTCTCTGCTCTGTCCCACCTCTGCACATATTAGAACCTTTCACCCACCCGGGGCCGCCTCCTGTCTTCACTGCCCCGTCCCACCTCTGTACACCTTGGAACCTTTCACCCACCCTGGGGGCACCTCCTGCCTTCTCTGCCCAGTCCCACCTCTACACATATTAGAACCTTTCACCCACCCTGGGGCCGCCTCCTGGCTTCTCTCTCCTGTCCCAACTCTGCACACATTGGAACCTGTCACTCACCCTAGGGTCGTCTCCTGCCTTTTCTGCCCCGTCCCACCTCTGCACACCTTGGTACCTTTCACCCACCCTGGGGGTGCCTCCAGCTTCCTCTGCTCTGTCCCACCTCTGCACACATTGGAACCTTTCACCCACCCTGGTGCGCCTCCTGCCTTCACTACCCCATCCCACCTCTGCACACCTTGGTACCTTTCATCCACCCTGGGGCTGCTCCTGCCTTCACTGCCCCGTCCCATCACTGCACACCTTGGTACCTTTCACCCACCCCGGGGGTGGCTCCTGCCTTCACTGCTTCACCTCTGCACACCTTGGAACCTTTCACCCACCCTGGGGGCACGTTGTCTGCTCCTTTCCACCTCTGCACACCTTGGTACCTTTCACACACCCTTGGGCACCTCCTGCCTTCACTGCCCCGTCCCACCTCTGCACACCTTGGTACCTTTCACCCAACCTGGGGCGCCTCCTGCCTTCACTGCCCCGTCCCACCTCTGCACACCTTGGTACCTTTCACCCAACCTGGGGCGCCTCCTGCCTTCACTGCCCCGTTCCACCTCTGCACACCTTGGTACCTTTCACCCACCCTGGGGGTGGCTCCTGCCTTCACTGCTTCACCTCTGCACACCTTGGAACCTTTCACCCATCCTGGGAACACCTCCTGCCTTCACTGCCCCGTCCCACCTCTGCACACCTTGATACCTTTCACCCACGCTGGGGGCGCATCCTGCCGTCTCTGCTCCGTCCCACCTCTGCACAACTTGATACCTTTCACCAACTCTTGGGGCACCTCCTGCCTTCTCTGTTACCTCCCATTTCTGCACAACTTGGTACCTTTCTCCCACCCTGGGGGCGGCTCCTGACTTATCTGCCCCCTCCCACCTCTGCATTCCTTGGAACCTTTCACCCACCCTGGGGGCGCCTTCTCCGTTCCATCCCACCTCTGCACAACTTGGTACTTTTCACCCACCCTGGGGTGCCTCCAGTCTTCTCTGCTCGTCCAACCTCTGCACAACTTGGTACCTTTCACCCACCCTGGGGGCACCTCCTGCCTTCACTGCCCTGTCCCATCTCTGCATACCTTGGAACCTTTCACCCACCCTGGGGGTGCCTCCTGCCTCCACTGCCTCGTCCCACCTCTACCTTCACTTCACAGCACACCAGAGCTAAGTGCACACACCCGCTGCTCTGTTTGTTGTCCTTCTTCCTAGGCTGTCCAGAAAAACAAACAGAGCACCCGGGACCGCTGCTGCCTTCACTGCCATGTCCCACCTCTGCACACATTGGAACCTTTCACCCACCCTGGGGGCGTGTTCTCTGCTCCGTCCCACCTCTGCACACCTTGGAACCTTTTACCCACTCTGGGGGCGCCCCCTGCCTTCTCTGCCCCGTCCCACCTCTGATCACCTTGGAAACTTTCACCCACCCTAGGGTGCCTCCTGCCCTCTCTGCTTTGTCCCATCTTTGCACACCTTGGAAACTTTCACCCACCCTGGGGGCGCCTTCTCCGCTCCGTCCCACCTCTGCACAATTTGGTACCTTCCACACACCCTGGGGCCCCTCCAGTCTTCTCTGCTCGTCCCACCTCTGCACAACTTGGTATCTTTCACCCACCCTGGGGCGCCTCCAGTCTTCTCTGCTCGTCCAACCTCTGCACAACTTGGTACCTTTCACCCACCCTGGGGCGCCTCCAGTCTTCTCTGCTCGTCCCACCTCTACACAACTTGGTACCTTTCACCCACCCTGGGGGCGCCTCCTGCCTTCACTGCCCTGTCCCATCTCTGCAAACCTTGGAACCTTTCACCCACCCTGGGGGCGCCTCCTGCCTTCACTGCCCCGTCCCACCTCTGCCTTCACTTCACAGAACACCAGAGCTAAGTGCACAGCCCCTCTGCTCTGTTTGTTGTCCTTCTTCCTAGGCTGTCCAGAAAAACAAACAGAGCACTGGGGACTGCTGCGGGCCCTGCCCCCCTAACGCACCAGATTTAACAGGGTCTGGGGGCAGCATTGCTGTAAAACAGCAGAGCCCCACGTCATGGGCCAACATAACGGCCGTACTGCGCCCATTCCAGGAACCGTACCATACTTGTGCATCTGCATTACTAAACACCGCCAACAGTCGTCGTATTTGGTGGACATTGTTGGCCGCAGTTTTTATTACTTATTACGTACGTCACACTTGTACAACTCCCCTGGACACCCCCTTGGGGGCCGGGGTCATAAATCATTGTCGCACATTATTACAAATTGGATGTCACACGTTGTCAGCTGGACATCATAAATCATGGGTCATAAATCATTGTGTGTCATAAATCATTCTGCCACAATTGGTCCTTATTTTGTTGCCATAAATCACTTTGCCTGATCACCATAAATCAGCAGCCATAAATCATGGGTCATAAATCATTGGTATGTCATACATCATTCTGTCACAAACTATCATAATTTCGTTGTCATAAATCCTTCTGCATGAGCATCATTAATCATCAGCCATAAATCATGGGTCATAAATCATCGATATGTCCTAAATCATTCTGTCACAATCTGTCATCATTTCACTGTCATAAATCATTCTGCATGAGCATCATAAATCATCGGCTGGCCATAAATCACTGGTTTGTCTTTTGCTCATTTGCAACTCCTAGGGTCGTAAATCACCCTGACAGCTCGTAGATTGTTCTTTGTTGTTTACCACGCCCCTTTTCGTGTGGGGGGGTAGCCTTTCCCTGGAGTTAGGCCCCAACTCACTACCTTGTTAGTCTCTTTTGTGCCTCACCTTCTGGCGGAGGCTGGGCTGCGAGCGCCGTCTTAGTTTGCTACCCCGATTTGTCAGGCGTACTCACCCTGCCGTGCGGCATCCCAGAGTGAGTGGCCCTCCTTCTACACACTGCCCTGTCGGTGTGCTCCCATACCAAACCAAAACACTTGTTGTTTCCGCCACGCCGCCAGGGAGGCTTACGTCTTCCTGCGGCTCCCCCCCACGTCTGGTCAGCTCCGACGACAATCTTCCCACAAACGCAATGATGTGCTCTGCTCCATCTTTGCCCTTATGCCCTGGCACACCTGTGTCCTTCTTCGGTGTCTTACAGTACTGTCTCCTCTCGCCATGGGTCATACATGAAATCAAAAATTTGGAGACAGTCAGATACCGCTTGTGGAGGCGTGATACAGCATACATTCATTAAATAACATCCTCTACTTCACCAATGCCCCTGGCAGTCCCCCCTCCCCCCGGTAAGTATCACTGTGAAACCAGTAACTCTGATTAGTATTCGCCAGGCTGTACTACCCACTCCACTGTATTTATTTCATACTCCGGGGGGTGAAAACCCGAGTTAGCGCTGCCGGGAGCGCAGGGCACATGCCCGTGTATATGTAACAATGATGGATTTGTTCCTGCCCTCTGAATGGGCAACCCTCATGGGCACTTGACATGTTGTTCATTTTTTTTTTTTTTTATAATCCCTCAGAGCCGCCATTTTATGCGAGCGTCTTGCACCCAAGAAAAACTTGGTGATGAATAACAGATGTTTAATGTTACCCGCATCCATGGTACTGCTATTTTCGGACTACCAGTTAGATTACTGTCCTAATAAGACCTCTGTCTTCTTACTGGTCAGTCATGCTCAGGAGCGTGTATTAGTCTTTAGGGGGGGGGGGGGGGCAACCATGTTTAAATATTAGTCTATCTTCTCTTTTTTTTTTTTTTTTTTCTTTCTAAACGTGATCAGATGTTGCCAGGCTGTGTAACTATCGCTTTTTTGGAACCTCCCTTTTTTTTTTTTTTTTTTTTTTTTTTTAAAGAGCTCTGTCATCCCAGAATCTGCTGCACCTTACAGGTAGGCAGTATAGTTCAAGTGTACTTATTCTGGACCAGCACAAACTCTGAATTTAACATGTTACTCAATGGATTGAGGTGCTCTTTGAATCAGGACTAATTTGACACCAGTTGACCCCTTTTGCGACATTCAAAGAATGACAGACTGGTGACACTACATATACTCCGATCTTATACTTTGAAATCTGCACAGTTATTTCACAGTTAATAGTTTAGTGCAAACTGCTACTTAATCGTGGGAAGTCTCTGACAAAAGACGGTAACCCCGCTGACATTGCCCTGCCCTCGTGATCTGCATGTTATATGGTCTTTGCAGTAGGCATGCTAACCCAAGGCGCTGCATGCCGTGACTCAAAAACAAACTTCCCCGAGTCTGAAAACCATCTAGACGAGGCTCTGATCTACCCAGGAGAACGTTAATCGCCGGAGTCTTCTAGCCACGGAGTTTATCTAGACAATTCAATTATTCCCGAAAATTGCTCGAGGACGTGAATGGCTGCAGGGCTTTTTATCACAACATAAGCTAAAACAAACAGGTGCCCCTAAGCCAAGTCGGCACTTGGTGTCCCCTGAACTGAGCAGCATGCATGCAGCCAGGGCCTGTTCGGTCTCCATTGAGAAGAATGGATTTTTTTTTTTTTTTTTTTTTTTGATGTAGTGTCCTATAGCACGAACTTGGCCCGAAGGTGCCGGAGCGTTCGCCCTGGCCACACGTGTGTTACATGATGAGGGCATTCTTTGTTAGGCACGGGTAGATAAAGTGATTTGCCCAGCATCAGAGGATGATAATCGACAATGCCGCTACCCTAAAGGCTTAAAGAAAGACTGCTGCTGCCCGCAGATCTGCTCAGAAGCACGCAGTCCCTGCAATTTATTTTTTGCTGATTTATATAGCGTGAACTCGACCCGAAGGCATCAGAGCGATTGACCAGTTGCATTACAGACAGCCACATTCGTTTTTTTTTTTGTTGTTTTTTTTATGTTTGGGCACGGGGAGATGTGATTTGGCAAGAATCACCGAATGTTTCAGCATTTTGCCAGACTCGTACCTGGTTCACCAGCTTCCAAGTTGGCCGCTCTAGCCGTTAACACACACGT
The DNA here is from genome assembly GCF_964204655.1 of Triturus cristatus. NCBI lineage: Eukaryota > Metazoa > Chordata > Amphibia > Caudata > Salamandridae > Triturus > Triturus cristatus. The sequence goes on along the minus strand of NW_028187909.1, from coordinate 26,360 downwards.
CTGTAAAGTTTCGGGCAGCCTGGTCACCAATGCTAGCACACACTCACCCACACAACGCAATCCTGCTAGTGGACACCGTTTCCAGTGCACTCGCACCTGGGCTGTGGACATTGCCTCTTCACAGTAGCCCGTTCCTCCCGGGGCACTCACTCTCGCGGATGGACACTCCAGCCTCTATTTGCAGGCAGCGCGGCTCTCAAGACACGGAGGTGGCCGCGCCCTGCCCGCCCCTTGAATCGGGGTCTCACGCCCCACGCTTCAGCGCGCTGCTTTCACTTCGAACACAGACTGCATCCGCCGCGAACCAGTGGGATGAGTCACTGGCCTTTCGCGAGTAAGTAAGGAATGCATCTACAGCACGCGCGCAACACCCATTGGACTCACAGGGCTTCAGCCCCCCCCCTGTCGTGTGTGGCAGCCCGGGATGAGACCGCTTCCCGGGCATACACACAGCTGCACCCGAGCACTTCACAGGTCTTTAAAAGACCATTTGCATGTTAATGAGGCCTTGCTGTTTCACCCTTTCTAAGAGCCCCTGCAGCTCCACTCTGCCTATTGCTTAAAAACTCTTTTCTTTTTTTTTTAATAGACCGGGCCTCACTGCCTTTCTTTTAAGACCGGATGTGCATCCGGCGCTGGGACTCAAACCTGGGTCCCCAGTTTCAAAGTCTACAGTTGTGCCCTTAAGGCCATACCAATGCCTAGTTCCCACGCACCAACGCCGTGGGGAAAGCCTGGTTCCCGCACACCTAAATGCAGCACTGCGTAGTAGACGAAGCACAGCCCCACTAGCCCCACCACCTCACTGCCCAGTGACCCTACCGAAGGGGGGCCTTTTTTTTTTTTTTTTTTAATCCCCGTTAGGCCTGAGGGTATTACAAGGTTTCCCCAGCTACAGGTTTTCATAACAGAGGGGTGCACGTTGCCTCATTCGGCGCTTTAAAACCATCCTGGGCTACCCATGTGTGGTGTGATGTGGTAGCCAAGTTGACTTATTCGATTGAGGCGTCTAGCGCCCAAATCTCGGCTGCACCCACCGACCGTCTATGATCCTGGGCACATCTCGTATATTCAATATCCCCGGTTTGCAAACATGTGACAGTTATTGGGGGACTTATGAAGTTTGTAGTGGGTGCCACCCTGGGACATTAATTGCCTGTGCTCGTTCCTTAGCTACAACTACAGGCAATAAACACACCTATTAGCGATACGCCAATGTACTCATCCTCTCGTTCGGCGCAGCACAGCGCCCGACTACCTCAAGCGCCTAGCTCGAGCTTATACTGCTCCCGCATGACGTCTTGCACATGGCGCCTGCCCATGCTCACCTTGCCTGCAATCTTGCTAATTCACCGGCTATCTGTGGTCGGCCATGCAGGATTGCTGCACTGCGAACGCGGTTGGCCTTCTTCGGTCTACCGTCCAAGCACGAGTTCTTCGACCTGCTCTTCTCCGTCCATGGGGGTGTTCCCCTCAGTTCATCGCCTTCTGGCTGGGGGTGCGGCGCCCTCCGTCTCCTGGTCACCTCTCATGGTAGCTGGTTCCCTGATCTCCCCACTCGGCGCAGATCCCTGGCACGCGACGGTGACTCTACCGGCGACCTGAAAATCGTTGGCGCCACTCCCCCAGCTCCCATGATGTGCAAGTGGGCTGCCCCAGGGGGAGCGTCGTCGTATATCCCCCCCTTCCTCTTTTCCTATTGTTCTTGGAAGGGGGGCAGGGGCCTCAGGGCGTTTCGCCCTGCGGCGCTTCTCGCTGGCGAGAACCAGTTCCGTTCCTTGTTGGGCTCTGGCGGCCATTTTGGCCCCGGCCCTCGAGCCCCCTTTGGGGGCGGCCTCTGTTAATCAGCTCGTAATGATCCACATATGCTGCTTAAGCCCCGACGTGTGCAGAAGGCAGCTTCTTCCTAACACCCCAGAAGGCAGTCCACTGTCCATCTGCGGGGTCTGAAGGGGCTGCTCTGGCCCCCGAGCAGGCAGTCACATTTAAAGCTTCCCAGACTGCTCATAAAGCGCTTCATAAGAAAGGTCCGCTTACCTACAGAAACAAGCATTGAAAATGCAATAGGTCTCGCCTTTGATAAGTTAAAGCCATTTGCTTAGCTATACAATACCATTAGCAAAGCAAATGGCTTTAACTTAATCAAAGGCGAGACCTATTGCATTTTAATGCTTGTTTTATTATCGCTTGGTACCCAGACCCCGGGGTGTCAGTAATGCTTACCAAGGGGGCCTGCGACTGTTTAGAAACATTATTAGCAGATTGAGAAAGTATATCATATATGTGTATATGTGTGTGTGTGTGTGTGTGTATATATATATATATATATATATATAATCTACTGGCGGTCGCCAGTAGATAGTTATAGTTAGGACCGTGTTTCCATATGAAATCCGCAACATTCTATTTGGAATAACTTTGGCGCCGGTTGACGAATCCTCGTGAAATTTTCAAAATAGGTGGGGCGCTCCGCGCTGCTCCTACCCTGAAAGTCTCGGTGGGATTCGTCAAGTGGGGGCTGAGAAAAAAGGGGGGTCCCAAAACGCGTTTTCCCCATGCAATTTTCCATAGGGACCTTTAGTCCAAGGTACAGCCCGAACGGCTGAACAGAATTACTTGAAATTTGGCAGAGAGGTAGTCCTCAGGTCAGGGATGTGCCTTTTGCAGGTCTGGTGTCAAGCTGTTCAGTAGTTCCTGAGAAAATCAAAAGTAAAATCATATATATATGTGGGCGGAGCCTAACCACACATCTCATCCTGAGATCTGATTGGCTGTCAGCACTTCATTCAAGGAGTGTTGGCAGCCATCTTGGGACCAATATACATGATAGCACCTCATTAAAAAGCATTGCAGTTAATAAAAGGTTTTAAGACTTTAGTTACATTATAAATCATTTGTTGATGGTACCATACTCATTTTAGGAATTGTGGTATGTTCTAAGGTGATTTCACCATGTGAAAAAGCCTTCTGCTGGGATATCATGATTGAGAGAAAAATATTTTCTCATGCTTTTCCCACAGAGGTTTGGAAGGTGATCTATAAGCTAAACTGAGAGCTTATTTTCTGTAAATTCACATAATCTTTCTCAGTCATGTGAGAATGAAGTCTGACATTCTCAGTAAAACATGTACATCCAACAAGGGCAGAGACTGTCAGTTGATATCTTTGTGTTCTACTGCAGCTTCCCAGAGTGTTCCAAAGAACAACTAGAGCGCTAACAGTCCTACTTATGATAAACGTATGGCACACCTGAAGCCATCTTGCTTGGATTAAAGTGGTAACTCTTAAAACATTTAATTTAAAAAGGAACAAAATGAGGGGGTTCATTTTTCCATAAAAAGTATGATTAGTGCTGCAGAAAGCAAAATGAGGGCACATTTTGAGTGACTTTTCAAATCCTCTTCTATTTCATTAAAAAATTCTGACCTGCAGACTGAAACATGCACTTTTAATATCAGGAGCAGACTTCCATGGTGAACAGTAGTTTTACTACAGTTATCTAATGAGCAACTAGAGTGCTAACATTCAGAATTTATGGCAAATGTGTGACATATCTGAATACCTTCATGATGGAATCAAAGTAAAAAAATGAAAGCATTTCCTACTGAGGAGACTGCAGTACATGAGGAAATTAGGAAACTTCATAACAAATAAATCTCCCAAGATGGCCACCGGAGACAAAAGAGCCCAAATGTAGCCCAAAATCACCCAGATGTAGCCCAAATATAGCCCAATGACAGAAGTGTGCAAAACACTTATTATTTTGTGTGTTTGCAGTGTTATATAGTGCAGACTTGTCAGGTATTGGAGTGCTTTACATGAGCATTGGTTACATCACACAAGAACAAATTCATTTTGGTTGTAGACATGGGGAGACTAAGTGATTTGACCAGAATCACAGAATGTCGAGCTGAAGCAGAAACTCCAACCTGGTTCCCCAGTTGCAAAGTCTGCAGTTCTGGAAGTAACACCACATCCTCTCCCCTAAGTGCAACATTTAATCAAGTGGTCAACTGGATAAAAAAACATAAAGGTAACAAATAATTTAAAAGTGCTTTCTCGCTGTTTGAAAACTCAGAAAATGTCCTTATTTTAGTCTTTTAGAGCACTAACCATAATTTTGATGCCAATAAGACCCTCTCATATATGTAATTTCTAAAGGAAATGCTCTAGGTATTACAGTTTTGATTACATCAAGATGACGTCAGGCGTTCCACACTTTTGTAATAAATATAGAATGTTAGCAATCTAGTTGTTCATTAGGATACTGTTGAGAGGCAGAGGCCAGGGGCACGGACTCTGAAAATTGAAGGCAGGTAGGAGGGTGCAAAGGCAACAATTTAACCACACTGAGCAGGCAGGAAGGGCCGTGGCAGCAAAACAGACTATGGAGGGCAGTGGAAAGGGGGGCAGGGGCAACAAACCAACAATACAGGACTTGCAAGAGAGGCTGTGGCAATGTAATAGACCATTGTGGGCAGAAATAAGAGGCAATGGTAGTACAACCATACATGCCAACAGACCCGATTCAGCCAGGAAACGTCCAATGTTTTTAAGCTCAAATGGGCTTTATTTTATCTGTCTCCGGTCTACAATCTCCTCTTTTTCAATGTAACTCAAAGGGGAAAATCAATACCCCAGTTTTTTTCAAAATCTCCCTCTTACCAAGTTCAAAATGTTCGCAAGTACGGTACATTGGATCTTGAAAGGAAATGGGGTAGGGACATGGACTTGGATAACAGAGGACAGGAGGGACATGGAGAGGTGCACCAAACTGACCCTGCAGGGCAGGCACCAGGGTTTGCAGCAGCACAATACACCACACAGGGCATGCGGGACGGGAGTGCAGCACAACAATCCATAGAAAGCAAGAGGGAGGGGACAGGACCATGCACATGGACAACAGAGAACAGAGGGGCAAGAGGCAGGACCATAATGGACAGACAGGAGAGAAAGCTGCAGCATACCAGACCATAAAGGGCAGGAGGGATGGATCAGGGGCATTACAATGGAACAGACAAGCCAGGAGGGAGGGAGTAGGGGTCTGCACATGTAAACAGAGGGCTGGGGGCAAGGGGGCAGGGCAGGAGCAGCAAGATAGCCATGGAGGTCAGGCAGGATGGGCACTAGAAGCAAGACACACCATGAAGAGCAACAGTGAGACTGTGATGGCATACACACAGACCATGGAGGGAAGGTGGGAGGGGTTCAGGGGCAGCTAACTGACCACACAGGGAAGGTGGGAGGGGCCATGGCAGCACAGAAGACCATGCATGGCAAGTGGGAGGGTTAGTGGTAGCACAATGGCTATGATGGGCAAGAAGGAGGGTGCAGGGGCATGCACAAAGGACGATGGAGGATAGAAGGTGAGGGTCAGGACCTGTGCACAGACAAAGTTCAGGGGAAGGGGCCTCACAACAGACCGCACAGGGCAGGCAGGAGGAGCAGTTGCAGCACAACAGACCAGGGAGGGCAGAAGGGTGTGGCAGTACAATGGACCATGTAGGACAGGAGGAAGAGGATAGGGGCATGGCATGTGGATAGGCAGGGTGGAGGTGGCAGGGACAGGTTACAGTCATCTGACAATGCTAGGCAGGTGGGAGGGAAGTGGCAGCTCAACAAAACACTCAGAGTAGATAGGAGTGGCAGGTCCATGGAACATGGTGGGCAAAAAGGATGGAGCAGGGGCATACACAAAGACATCGGAGGGCAGGGGGAAGGAGAATAGGGGCAGCAAGCTAAGCACAGAGTTTAAGCAGGAGGTCAATGATGGGGCATAGAATTGGGCAATGGAGGGCAGGAGGAGTGGACTGGTACATCATACTAAATTGAGGGCAGTGGCAGCACATCAGACCATGCATGGCAGGAGGGAGGAGCCTAGTCCATGGATTCACACAACAGAGGATAGGGAGGAGGGGGATGGGGCAGCAAGCTAACTGTTCAGAGAAGGCGGGTATTAGGAACTTTATTGTTTTTAAAACTTGTGTCTGTGCGAACTACTTAAAATATGAACAAGTATGCAGCATAATCTCACTTTTATTCAGGAAGAAGAGGACGTTTGTGACTGACTCCGGGCTCACTTGGCAGAAACACCCCCTGACCCTCCACACCCTATCGCAAAATGTAATGCCCGTGAAAAGGGTAGGTGAACACAGTGTTATATAGAACATAGTCCTGAGAGCATGATTGAAAATGAAAACTAGATATAGTGTATGTGTTAGACCTGTCAGCGCTTTGGGTGGTCCCTCCTCATCATTATTTATTTTGTCCCACTTTTGCCTCAAACCCTGTTATAATTTTTCCTTTTTGGGAACCACCAGACTTTTTAGTGTTGATGCAGGGTCAAGGAGCCATTTTCCCTACCCCTGGAACTTCTGTCTGAGGGCCTGAGACACAAAATGGTGGCCACCCATTGTCACCTGTGACATCATCAGAACCCACTGGAGATTTCTAGAACCTTCCGTAACATTCTGGAACCCTGTGACAGTGAGAGGCAGTTTAGAATGTTGGGAGGCCATCTCAGAGTGGTAGTTGGCAACTGACTAGAGAGGAGAGAGGAGCAGTTCAGAAGGAGGTCGGAGTAAGGCAGCAGGGGTGGAAACCAGTGCTTGGAGTGGGGTCCAGAAACCCACCCTTGATGCTAGTCCCTACTGACCAAGCCCAGCCTAGAGCCCTGTGTGGGATCAAGATCAGAAAAACCATCTTAAGGACCTAAATATTGTGAAGAGGCCTTAAAGAAGAAGAACAGCAAGTTCCTGACCTGTTTAGCAGTGTCCTCCTGGAGTTCTGACGTCGAGAAGCCTGGAGACCTGGGGCCTGAGGTGGAGAAGCGGCGCTGACAGAAGGCAGACGTCGTACCCGGAGCCGCCAGAGGTCGAGTGAGGGCGCCGACGGAGGTCGTGGAGAGGCACCGGAGGTCGAGTAGGAAGTCACCTGAGGTCGAGGTGAGGCGTCGACGGGGGAGTGAAGTCCGCCCTCCGGGGTCGCCTGAGGTCGAGGTGCAGCGCGCAGGAGGTCGGGAGTGGAGATCGCGCTCCGGAGTCGCCGGAACCCGAGGTGGAGCCGATGGAGGTCGGGAGTGGAGGTCGCACTCCGGAGACACCCGGAAGCGGGGAGACCGTAATCCTGTGACGCCGGAACACGACATCGAGCTAAGGCCGCCCATCGACATCGATCCGGAGCCGTCTCACGGCACCGACCCGGCGTCAGGTAAAGCAGATCGACGTGACATCGAACCGAGGTAGGCCAGCGACATCGAATCGGAACCGCCCGACGGCATCGACACGGCGTCAAGTGGAACAGATCAACGCGACACCGAACCGGTGCCGCCCAGCGACGTCGACCCGGCGCCGAGCGGAGCCGATCTTCGTGAAAAGGGCAGTAAGTGGTAGAAAGGGCATCTGAGGCCCTGTGGAGCCCTAAAAGACCAGTCTTGGGGCTAGAGGGGTGTTAGGACCAACCTGAGAGTGCTAGGGGGTGAACTGAGACTGGTGCAGGGACCTGTGTGAGGGACTGTGTAGTTGGAAGAATCAGAACCTTAGGTTTCCCTCATTCTACCTCAGCTTAGGCCCCAGCCTTGACCACTCTAGGTGGGACATCCCCAGGCCACCCCAGTGACCATAAGCTGTACTTGGGCATGGTAAAATCAATCTACCTCATAAATGTGATCTGATTTGCAATTGTTTGATGGCTTATATTATTTATTGAAGGTGTTTTATTTATTGTCTGACCGTATTTATTCCTGCCTTGTATTTATTGTCTGACAGTATTTATTTGCCCTATGTATTTATCGCACCTCTATTTATTCCTTGTGTATTTATGACCTAATCCTATTTATTGCACCTGCAAAGTGTTATTATTTAATTGACCTGCTATTTCTGAAGAAAATCCTTTTGTATTGTATTTGTGTCATAACCCTGCAACTAAGAGAAAAATTAAGATAAACACAAAGAGATTCTTTCATAAATTTTTACGGTGTAGAGTCGTTTTTGGAACGGATGAACGCATGGTTATTGTGAGGGTGTGACGTACGCTTAACACGGTGCCTGACCCCCGACCGCTCGAGCCAAGCTACCCCTTGTGTTGGGAAAAAACGGGTGACTGCTAACCCGGTTGCCCGGGGTTTTCTAACAGTATGGTATAAACTATGCACCAAAAAGTGTGATATAAGATGAACCGGGCGTGAAATAGAATATGCAACCTTTCTGACAGCTCATTCCTCCGATTTCCCTGAGACCGCAGAGACTCATCTATTTCATCCGCAGGAAGACCTTGTTATTTACTGAAAACCGCCTTGAAAAAGCCCAAGGCCAATGGGCCACTAGGGCGAAACACGTGTCGGCTTGTTGCTTTTCCTCTCACAATTTATACCTGTTTTGTCTGCCAGAAATAAAAACAACACAAGTAATTTCATTCTGAGCAATGCTCTTGATGTTGATTATCCACTGACGTGGACCAATTAAGAAGGCATCACCCTCCACCGTTTCCTAGCAATACATTGTGCGCAATGACAGATTCATTGGAGAGCGCGAGATAGCACAGGCACTAGCGCGTGTTATGCGATATGCGCCTTGGAGTGTAATATGCACAGGGCAGTGTTGTGTAACCTAACTAGTCTCTAAAGTTGTAATATAAAATATGTGCTGGGGAGTGTAACGTTGCATATGCACTGTGACAAAGATATGGATCCCAGATTGTAATATGTATGGCATAGCACTGTGCGTTATAACATAGGCATCGAGGAAGGCACGTTAGATGGGGCAATATAACCCGTGCGAAGGCAAGTGTGGCATGACATTCACGGGGTGATGTTACAGTGCACATGGGCTAGAGAGTGTCATAGCATATGCACTAGCTAGTGGAACACAACACAGAGGTGTGTGGCACTCAGCAGGCAATGGTGGGTGTAACACAGCATTGGGCTCTGCCAGGAGCGCGCTGTGACTCTCAAGTGATGTTCGTCCCCTTTCCACAGAGTAAAATAAAAAGAATTACACATCCGGCAGTGGATGTGTTTTATTAATCGTGAGGGGGGTTTCTTGCATAGTTTTGGTCGAATTTTTGTCGAATCCCCTTTGAATGGCTTGGTGTGCATGTGTATTAAATGTGCCCGTCAATAGCTACCCATGTTTGTATAAATAAACGACAAGGGTGTCTACCGGGATTAGGCACGGTAGGGCATCAGACATGTTAGAGCTTCACTAGTGGTGTAAATACATTCCACGTGTATTCATTGTATGCATAGTCGCCTTTTAATGAATATCCCGCAAATTGTCATGGTGATAGGTACGTACGGTTTGTCCAGCATGTCCTAGGTGTGTCTATAAATATATATTTTTTTAAAGTAATAAAACCCAGTGGCCGGCCCTGGGGATTGGGGTCAAAAAAATATAATTAAGAGACAGGCCCTGGGGATGGGGTCATCAGGGCCAATAAATTAGAATAAGAAGGGGAACCACACAGCCCCCCTTCTTAAAAAATTAAAATAAATAAAAGACTGGCATCGTGCCGGAGGCCACGCCCCCTCCTTGCAGCACTCTGCAAACGCGCCCCCTGGCGAGTTGTAAGTTGGGGAATTAATTCCTCTTCAATACTGAGGGTCCCTGAGGGCCAACTAGCCCAACAGGCATCTCCAGTATGCACCAGGGAGCTGCGCTGCAGACGAGTGTTCTGAGGCCAAGCCCCTTTTTACACCTCTCTGCAACGCAGCTCTGTGGCGCTTACTGGAGGTACCTAGTGGTCTAGTATGACCCTAGGGACCCTTAGGATTCAAGGGGACTTAATCTCTCAACTTAGAACAGCCACAGGGCGCGTTTACACAGTGGTGAAGAGAGGGGACGGGGCCTGAGGTGACGTGTGCAAACACGCACTATGGCACGTTTTAAATTGGGGATATAATTTTCCTTCAATACTGAGGGCCCCTGGGGGCTAACTAGCCCACCAAGTGCTTCCAGTAAGCGCCACTGAGCTGCATTGCAGAGAGGTGGTCCAGGCCGTGCCACTTTTTACACCTCTCTGCAACGCAGCTCTGTGGCACTTACTGGAGGTACCTAGTGGGCTAGTTGGACCCTAGGGACCCTCAGGATTCAAATGAACTTAATATCCCAACTAAAAACGGACACAGGGCGTGTTTACACAGTGGTGAAGGGAGGGGACGGGGCCTGAGTTAACGTGTGCAAAAACGCCCTGTGGCCTGTTTTAAGAGGTAGTTTTAATTCCCCTGCCCTATTATATACTAGGGGCTTACAGAGGAGGTCATGCTAATCGCAGGGGGACCCCAACGCATAATGTTCCCTAGTGTATGTAGGTGTTTTCACTGTATTCTGAGTGTCTTTTAACATAGCACTGGCTCTAGGACTGGTTAGTCAGACTCAGTTACCACCAGTATCCGTCTGAAAAAGTTGAGGGTACAGGATGATTTTGCAACAAGGCTTCTTTCTGCTCTTCTGTTTGCTCTTTCTACACGTTATCCTTCTTCCTGCACTTTTCTTCGTCTTTGAGGACTTCTGTTGCTTCTTTTTTTTCTTTCTGTGCATTTTTTCTTCTTTCTTCACATGTCCTATCTCTGTAGGCATAGTTAGAAATTAGCATTTAAAAAACCTTTGAAATTCACAGAAAAAACCATAGGTTTCAGGCACGTTATAGTTAGGAATTAGCATTTAAAAATCCTCAGAAATTCACTGAAAAAACCATAGGTTTCAGGGGTGTTATAGTCACATCATCCTTGTGATAGTGGCAGACCTCCTCTCACACTAATATAACCTTTGATACACACATTCAAAAATAGAGACTAAACTTTTTAAAACAATGGACATACCAATTCCAGTTACAACAACCTCTTCAGTAATTCTAAGATCCACATACACATCCACTCATTCACCAACAGTCCTATACAGTAACTCATATATGTATTCACTCATCATATGTACTCATACACCTATACATCCTGTTACACAATGCCACTCATCCATGGAGTTACTCACACACATAGTCACTCCTGCTAATAAAGAATCAAACATACATTTATTTGCATATACAGTTATACACACACCACCACACTTACTTCTACGGAAACTTAGACATACTTAGTCTTTTAAACAATCACTTATAGAAACACATACTTATTCATACAGGAACTCTTTCAAGCTCTCACTCTCACATATACTCACTTATATACACCAATAGTCACATATACTAGTTTAAAACGTATGTAGTTACTCATAAAGACACTATTGAGACAGTCATTCACTCACTAACACACCCATACACACACTCATCCACCCATACAGTCCTGCACACATGCTGTCTTCAACACATACAAAGAGTGAGTCACTCATTCATGCACCTATGCACTACGTAATACCCCCACCGAACCATGCAGACACTCAGACTGATACTCAAAAAACCAACTAATAACCTATATAGACACCCATGTAGCTACTCACCAACCCATGCAGCCACTTATACACAGTGAGAGACTGATACAGATATTTACATATTTAAACATTACTCACTAAGCCATGTATTCACTATGATACACTTAATCAGTCAGTTACACAATCAATTTTTCAAAAACAAATCATCCATTTAGACACTTATATACCCATTTATTCTTCCATCGACCTTGAGATATACATATATAAAACATATTTAATTTTCAGAAAAACACATTCACTGGATGATGTCATCAGTGATGTCATGAGTGATGTCACTGACCATGTCATGAGTGATGTAATATGTGACGTCATCAGCAGTGCATTGCGGGCGCGCGAGTTATAGTTAGCTGAACTAACTATAACGGGGGAATTTCAATGGTTTTGTACAAGTGAAAAGTCCAGCTAACTATAACACCCCTGAAACCTATGGTTTTTTCTGTGAATATATATATATATATATATAACCTACTGGCGGTCGCCAGTAGGTAGTTATAGTTAGGACCCTGTTTCCATAGGAAAACCGCAACATTCTATTTTGAATAACTTTGGCGCCGGTCGACGAATCCTCGCGAAATTTTCAAAACTAATGGGGCGCTCCGCTCCGCTCCTACCCTGAAAGTCTCGGGGGGATTCGTCAAGCGGGGGCGGAGATAAAAGGGGGGTCCCAAAACGGGTTTTTCCCATGCATTTTTCCATAGGACCTTTAGACACAGCTACAGCCCGAACGGCTGAATAGAGTTCCTTGAAATTTGGCAGAGAGGTAGTCTACAGGTCAAGGAAGTGCCTTTTGTAGGTTTGGTGTAAATCTGTTCAGTAGATTCTGAGAAAATAGCCTTTAAATCAATATATATATCTGAGCCAGCTTACGGTGCGCTTACGGTGCGCTTACCGTACGCGTACGGTGACGTGCGCGAGCGCGATTCTGATTGGCTGTTAGATCTTAGTAAACATTCGAATCAGTCGAAACCAGGAAGCGGCGGCCGCCATTTTGTGTGTTTCACTCAGAAAAAAAAGGGTGATAACTTGAAAAGGGGGCAAGGAAGAGAGTTACAGACCCCCTAACATTTGAAAGGGGGTCAAAGAAGGACAGAAAAGTACAAAAAAAACATTTATTAATTTTAAAAAAAATCGCGGGGTACGCGTACGGTAAGCTCACCGTACGCGTACGGTAAAAAAAAAAAAAGAAATTAAATGCAGATTTAAGTGTTTAGATATTAGGGGGCTCTAAAAAGAGCCGTTGTGTTTATGAAGTGATTTTTTTAGTGGTACCTACAAGTAAGTACCGATGCAGAGTCTAAGGTTCAAGAGGAAGACTCTGTTCCCTTCATCAGTGAAGTGTACACCATCTCCTCTATAAATGTCTTGCATGTCGTAACGCAAGTTGTTGTGGTAAATGGAACCCATACCATAGTCACGGAGGAAAGCAGAAACAGATTTGTTGACGTGCTTTCTTGCTTTGTCAATCTGTGGACAAAAATGATTGGACCAGTTCCATTTTTGCCTTTGGCATATGTTAGAAAACACAAAGGCAGTTTTAGGGAAAAGTGAAAACAGTTGTGCAAAGGTCGCCTTCATAAGCATTTCCAGACCTACCCCAGTCAAAGTGCCTAGGTCATTGCCACCACAGTGCACTATTATGTGGTCAGGGTGTTGGATTTGCATGAAGGATTTCACCAATGGCATTAATTGGTGCCACTTTAACCCTCTCTGACCAATCCATTTAATATCTACATTTGGCAAAGCAAGGTCTATCACCATACCTGTTTTCTCTGCAAACTTTTCACTTCAGAAAACATAGCTGTGCCCTACAATCCACACTGTGAACATCTTCCAAGGAGATCTGGATGCACTCAGGAGGTGTATTTCAGTAGAATGGGAAAATGAAATGAAAGACAGTTTGGAAATGGAGGCATACATATTTTTTTAAAATAAAATGAACTCATTGGCTGTTTCATACCATTCTACACTAAAAACTAGGCTGTGTGTGTCAATTTATAGAAGCATGATTTGTATTGGTACAGAAAAATGTGTTACCAAAGAACATTAGTATGGATTTGCTGTTAGGTTAGAAAAGTCAAGCACTCTTGCTCATTGAAAATGAAACATTGTGTGGTGAACTTCTGACCTGACTGTAGACAGCAGTGTTCCATGAGCTGTTGCTATGGTAGCAGGCAGAAGTCAAGTTGGGGGAAGGGTACTAGGCTGAAGTCAAGTTGGGGGAAGGGTACAGTTTGAAAAGGGTTGGTTTTCAACCAATAGAAATGTGTGATTACATTTGAAAAAAAGGGGGAAGCACTGAGATTTGAAACTAACATGTATATGTGTGGAAAAAGAGAGGGAAACTTTGCCATTATCTGGTTCTGCTGAGAGGAGAGAGGTGTACAGAACAGAGATCCTGGCTCTGATAATCTGCTGTTTGAGTGCCACATTTCTTTCACAACTAACTAATTTTAAAGGTGAGTTTAGAGTTTGAGAGGGGGTGTATATGGTAAATTAAGAAATGAATAATAGCATTGGAATTCCTTTTGTTGAAGTTGTGTTTATCATTTTGTGTTTTGGGAGAAATTTAAATGTGAGGAACATGTAAAATAATATGGACTATGTTTTCACCATAAATTAAGGTGTACTGGTATAAATAAGGAATACTTTTAGGGTTTGAGGTTCCAGTCAGTAATTCAAATACATTCAGCATCACTAAGGCTTGTTGCCCTTGCTGGAGTGTAGTCAGTCACCCAGGTTACACATGTTGCTGGTCTCAAAAAGCTGTTTGGAGATGTGCTTTTTTGAGAATCTGAAAAGTGGATTAGAAATGTGTCAGATTGTAAAAGTACTTATCTTTTGCCAAAAAAAAGAGTAGTAAGTGTGCTTTCAAATTGGCAAAGAAATTTCGTTTTCGGACTAATATGAAAACATGACTCTGTGTGCAAAGAGGAATTACAGGCAGAGATTTATTGCGTATTGCATTAGTAGGAAAGGGGGAACTATTTTTTTTATGCAGAAGCAGACTCTTAGCACACACCCAGCTGCTTACCCTGTGGAATCATGCACAGTATTCACAACCGAGTGGGGTTTGAGGTTGCAGTCAGTAATGCAAATACATTCAGCATCACTAAGGCTGGTTGCCCTTGCTGGAGTGTAGTCAGTCACCCAGGTTACACATGTTGCTGGTCTCAAAAAGCTGTTTGGACATGTGCTTTTTTGAGAATCTGAAAAGTGGATTAGAAATGTGTCAGATTGTAAATGTACTTATCACTTGCCAAAAAAGCAGTAGGAAGTGTGCTTTCCAATTGGCAAAGAAATTTCGTTTTTTTGCCTAATTTCAAACCATGACTCTGTGTGCACACAGGAATTGTTTTTAGATATTTAATTTGTGAAGGTGTTATTGTGATTTTCACTTGTAGGAAAGGGGTACTTAGTATTTTAAGATTTGAAAAGATCATAAAAAATGTAGTAATATATTTAAATAAAAAAAAAAAAAAATTTTAGTTTTTTTCAGGTATTGCTGAAGAGCAGTGAACAAAATTTAAGATGCCTACAAAATCCAGACTAAGGAAAAACCACAAAAAAAAGTATATTTGAAGACAACTGGAGGACCTAAGTTAGCTGGAGATGCTCATGTTGGGAAAAAGAGAAAGTCTTCTGGTAAGCAGACAAAAGATTTTTTAAAGAACATCTTCAAAAAAAGGAAAAATGTACAAAATGTCTGTACTGGAAAGAATGTTTTAAATAGAAAAGAACAGGAAAAAATTGAGCATTTAGTTAATGCAAATATACCTTCAGAAACAATAAAGATTAACTTAAACAGAAAAACAGCATTTAAAGAGATACGTAGAAAAATGTTTCAGAGAAGAGTTATGTCCAATTTGATAAAGGATGTGAAGAAATATAAGCGAAAGGCTAAATTTTATAAGAGAAAAAAAGAAATTGAAGCCATTGCAGCTAAGGCATTAGAATTAAAAAGGAAACTATTCATTTTAATTTTGAATAGGATGCGTACATTAGATAAAATGGTTAATGTACTGAAATCACAAACCAAAAGGAAAAGAGAAGTGAAAAGAACAAACTTTTGTAAAGTGTTTTTAGGAGAATGGATGCATAGTTCAAGTAGTGAACCTTTTTTTAATGAAGAGAGTTATTTTCAAAGTAATAGTTTGCTGCATGCAGTTGACACCAGAGGTCGTGCTTACGAAGTGAAAAATGGTTGTATAATGGAGAAGGAGAAAATGGTTCCAAGAGATGAGGTACAAGTGATGGCGGATGAGGCTATGGGGAGACGTCCTAAAGCCCCAGTGTACACTTGGAATTGTAGTAGTATTTGCACTGTGCGTCAGGAATCTATTGATAAATTTCGTGAGTTTCTAAGAGAATATAGTAAAAAAAAGTGTAAAACAGAAGATTAAGGTACTTCAAAGTCTAGATCCATGCAGAGTGAGAGAGAATACTGGTTTGCAGGGTCATTCTCTGGCTTGTCTATCTAGAAAAGTGTGTAATAGTGTTTTCCATCATTTTAGGATGCTGGCTGTTCATCATACTGAAATGAGAAAGTTTGTGAGACAGTTGTATTTTGCTAAAAGTCCAGCAATAAAGTTAGATGAATTGAATAGGGCTCTGTTCCGTGGATCGGTATCAGATGTAGAGAAGGTTATTGATGAAATTCAGTTTTGTTACTTTGGTCCTGAACAAGACAGTGCAGAAAAGGACACAATAAATGAGGAAGAAGTGGAAGAGAATGTAGAACCCTCTGTAAGTAAGACATTTAATGATCACATAACAAAATTTGCAATAATCTCTAATGAAAGACCAAATATTACTTGTATTTGTTGCCGCAGAACTCATTATAGAAAACAAACCAGGTATGTTGATCTCTACAGAAAAAGTGAAAATGAAGATAATTATAAGTGGAAGGATTTTGCCACATATATATTTCTTGAAAATTGTTTTGAATTGGGTGAAGATCAGCGTATTTGTAAATACTGTTACAACAAATTAGAAGAAAATAGAATGCCGACCAGAGCTGTACATAATAATTTAGAATTGGATGTTATTCCTGCCGAACTTT
The DNA here is from genome assembly GCF_964204655.1 of Triturus cristatus. NCBI lineage: Eukaryota > Metazoa > Chordata > Amphibia > Caudata > Salamandridae > Triturus > Triturus cristatus. The sequence continues at coordinate 9,866 of NW_028187909.1, read as the reverse complement.
CTGAATTAAATACATATGAGTCTATACTTATTCAATGTGTTCATCCGTTCCAGACCATAGTGCGTATGGAGCCAAAAACTGGTAAATTACCTCCTTCAGATTTAGTAAGAGGTTTAAAAGGAAGAGTGGTGTATTTGCCCTTGGATTTGAAAAAAAATATGGAAACTATTAATGCAGATACTTTGGAAACTGAACCATTAGTTATTCTGGTTAATGGTGTACCTACAAAGAATAAGAAGATTTGGCAGGAGCTGGTAGACGTACGGAAAGTACAAAGAGCAAATTTGTATTTGAAAAGGAATAACAAATGGTATGAATCAATTTATATAGAAGAAGAAGAAGAAGATTTGCAAGAAGACACAGAAACACCAACTGGACAAATTGAAAAAGTGGACAAGTCAAAGGAAGAAGAAATTTATGAACATTTTAGCATACATCCTCTTCATTCAAAAGAAGTTATGGGAGACAATATTGATCTGTTTCAGATGAGGAAAGCAAAAGGAACTCCCGTGAGTGTATGGGAGGAGAGCTTGGAAGCTCGATGTTTTCCCCAGCTGTTTCCTAAAGGAAAAGGAGGACGATACGATGAACGTCCAGAACAGATTCCAGCTTCTGAGTATCGGACTACAAGACTATATGCTGAAGATCCCAGATTTCGACAAAGTATTCCTTATTTGTTCCATCTTTTATTTGAAAGCGACTTGTCTGCACTGTCTTATGCAGTAAATCACATTTTAAAAAGTGGAGTACATTTACAAAATGTGTCTGCTAAGGATTTTATGGAGAAAGTGCAGCACCGAGATGATCATTTGGAAACACAACTGATCAATCTGATGGCTTGTCAGCGTGGGACAAATGAATATTGGTACCGACGCCATGGTGAATTAAAATGCATGTTATGGAATTTAGGAACACCAACATGGTTCCTTACCCTAAGCTGTGCTGAGTACGCTTGGGATGATTTACTGGATTTTCTACGAGAGGCAAATTCAAACATTAAAAACATCGAATACAAGACAGCAGGAGAACTGTGCTCATTGGATCCGGTTAATGTTTGCAGATATTTCAATCATAGATTTGAGGCTATGATGTCCTTCATCTGCAATAAAAAAAATCCACCTCTAGGAGAAGTAGTGGATTTCTTTTGGAGAAAAGAGTACCAGGCAAGAGGTGCTCCTCATATTCATATGCTGTTGTGGATCAAGGATGCCCCAAAGTTTGGAACCGATGCTGATGAAGCAGTGTTATCTTACATTGAAGAATATGCAACATGTGCTATACCAAAAAGCACAGAAGAGAAAAAGTTAAAGGAGCAAGTTTTACGTTTCCAAAGTCATCGGTGTGGAAAATACTGTCGACGGAAATACAAGAGCAAAGATAAATACTACACTAAGGTGCCAATTCCGATCCGGTAAAAACCGGGTACGAACCGTCGGACGGAGCCTTTTCTCCGTCCGACTCGTACCCGGTGCGAAATCCATCCGAAAATGCAAGTACGATTCATACGGAAACACCATTTCCGTACGATTCGAACAAAACACCGACCGAACAGAAACTAAACACAATTCCGATCCTGAAAGGAGCCGACGTGACGTCGGTACGCATCCAGCCTACGTTTCACGAACCAGGAAGTACGATTCGAACCGACGTCATCCCGCACGGAAAATATTTACCGGCTGCCAAAAACTGCCGGGAAATCAGGACGACACACGCAAGGAGCAGCTGGACGCGACGAACAGACATGGACCCGAACCTACGTGCCATCCCTGCCCTCCTAGCAGTCCACCTGGCGTACAGGAACCGACGCAGACGCCGCAGAAGGTCAGCACAACAACCAGGGGCAAAGGGGGGGGCAGGGGCAGGACACACAACACCAACACATGGTACCAAATCACACATGGCCTGGACATACCTGACCATCAGGGCCTGGTCACTTCCAGGGGGTGGGGGCAAGGCCAGCAACGCAAGCGTCCGCCACAACGGAAGTGGATGGTCACGCGAACCGGTACGTACCCTACCCAGGCCGCAAGAGCGTGGGTACGGAACGTACCACGCGTCCCCCTACGTCACTCCAACAATAGCGGTACGGCCCGTACCCACGTCAGAAAGGCCTTGGTACAGCTCGTACCAGCATTGCTGGGGTCATGTAGGGGTACGCGTGGTACGACCCGTAGCCACGCCCCCAAGGCCTGTGTACGGTGCGGACCCCACGGCCCGCAACAATGGTGGGACGCACCGTACCCACACACCAAAGGCATGGGTACGGCCCGTACCCAGGCACGCAGAGCGTGGGCAGGGGTATGTACGGACCGTACCCCCACCCGTGGAAGTACGGCCCGTACCCCCACCCGTGCATGTACGCCCCGAACCCCCACTCGTGTATGTACGCCCCGAACCCCCACCCGTGTATGTACGCCCCGAACCGCCACCCGTGTATGTACGCACCCAAGCGCCACCCGTGTATGTACGCCCCGAACCCCCACCCCACCCTGGTATGTACGCCCCGAACCCCCACCCGTGTATGTACGCACCCAAGCGCCACCCGTGCATGTACGCCCCGAACCCCCACCCCACCCTGGTATGTACGCCCCGAACCCCCAGCCGTGTATGTACGCCCCCGAACCACCAGCCGTGTATGTACGCACCAAACCCCCACCCGTGTATGTACGCACCTAACACACACCCCAGCAGAGTATGTACGCCCCGAACCCCCACCCGTGTATGTACGGACCGAACCCCCACCCCAGCAGAGTATGTACGCCCCGAACCCCCACCCCAGCCGTGTATGTACGCACCGAACCACCAGCCGTGTATGTACGCACCAAACCCCCACCCCAGCCGTGTATGTACGCACCGAACCACCACCCGTGTATGTACGGACCGAACCCCCCCCCAGCCGTGTATGTACGCACCGAACCACCACCCGTGTATGTACGCACCAAACCCCCACCCCAGCCGTGTACATACACGGCTGGGGGGGGTTCGGGGGCGTACATACACGGGTGGGTGTTTGGTGCGTACATACACGGCTGGTGGTTCGGTGCGTACATACACGGCTGGGGTGGGGGTTTGGTGCGTACATACACGGCTGGTGGTTCGGTGCGTACATACACGGCTGGGGGGGGTTCGGGGGCGTACATACACGGCTGGTGGTTCGGTGCGTACATACACGGCTGGGGGGGGGGTTCGGGGGCGTACATACACGGGTGGGTGTTTGGTGCGTACATACACGGCTGGTGGTTCGGTGCGTACATACACGGCTGGGGGGGGTTCGGGGGCGTACATACACGGGTGGGTGTTTGGTGCGTACATACACGGCTGGTGGTTCGGTCCGTACATACACGGCTGGGGGGGGTTCGGGGGCGTACATACGCGGGCGGGGGGTGGTGGGGTGTTCGGCGCGTATGCGGGCACATGTCTCCATGGTTGCTATGGGAGTTCGGTTCGGACGGTGTTTTTTGCGTACGGTTGTGAAATGGGGAGGACGGGAGGGATCGTACTTGCGCAGTCGGACTTTATTTTTCCGCACGGTGGGTTTCTCGCCCGGGGACGTGTCGGTGACTTTTCCCGACCCGAGGACGTGTGGGGAAATCTTCCCAATGCGATTCGTATGGACTTTTTTCCGTTCGAATCGTACTTGGCAGTTTGTACGCTACTTTGACGATTCGGACGGAAAAAAATCCGGATACGAGTCGGACGGGGAATTTTTTTACCGGATCGGAATTGGCACCTAAATGTCGATTTGGATTTCCTAGACCTGTTCTTTCAAATGGAAGAGTAAACAGTTTTATGTCATCTGTGAGACATATTATCACAAGAAAATCACCTAAGAATACCTACAACCTTAAAAGAAAAGAAGAATCAAAAAATATAAATGACTACAACCCAGTCATTTTATCCATGTGGAATGCTAACATGGATATACAGTATGTAGCTGACAATTCCATTGCTGTTGCTCGATACGTAACGTCTTACATTACTAAATCTGAAAAAACTGAATTGAAAGAAATGTGGGAAGAGATTTCTCACGAGAAGACTGTCAGTAAGAAGCTGTACAGTTTCAGTTTAAAGATGTTATCGCATCGAGAAATTGGATCCCACGAATGTTCAGATAGGTTATCTTCTGCAAGTCTCTACTCGAAATCAAGAAGAATAATTTGGGCAAGTTTAGGCCTTGCAGCAATGAGAAATCGGGTACTGAAATCTGTTGGAGAAATTGAATATTTGGCCGAGAATGACCCAGAAAGTACAGATATTTTGAAATCAAACATGTTGGACACATATTATCCAAAAAGAAGTTATCATCTGGAGAACATGTGTCTCTATGAAGTGCTGCAGAACTACATTTATTCACGGAAAGCCGCTGAAGACATCAACAATGGAAAATATAAAGTCATTGGTGAGGAAGGATGTTTGGTGAAGCAAACAAAAGGAAGTTTGATAAATCACAGGAAGCTGAGTTGCGACACTACTGACAAAAAGGAATTTTACTACTTGGCTCTTTTACAGCTGTTTAAACCATGGCGTACAGAGGATGAACTACTGGGAGAATTTCAAAGCTATGAAGATTCTTTTAATGCTTGCAAAGACAGCATACAATGCAGTACATTCTCAACTTATCTGCAAATGTTAAATGAAGAAATTGAACAGGAAACTACAATTGCAGCAGAAATAGCTAGAGACAGTTCTCAGGACAGCCAAAGTTCAGGAACACTCAGTCAAGATCCCCTAGGACAACCAATCGTTGAAAATGAAGCATCAATAGCCATGAATGAAGTGGAAACAGCTATGAATCAAGCTCAAGAAGAATTTATAGACTTACAAAATTTGGAAAGACAACTGAATGAAGAGCAGCAACAAATTTATGAAGAGATCAGAAGCAAAATTGATCACGGATTTCAACATGAAAAAAAAGAGTGCTCATGCACATCATTTCATCCAATCAGGATGTATGTAAGTGGACAAGCTGGAACTGGAAAAAGTTTCTTAATAAAAGTCATCAGAAGCTACCTACAGCAAAAAACGGATTCAACTTTGTCTTGTGTGGTTACTGCTCCAACTGGGTTAGCAGCCTATAACATAAAAGGAATCGCCTTACATCGTTTGCTAATGTTACCAGTGGAGCATGAGAACAAAATACAATACCACAAGCTAACTGGAGAAGCATGCTTGGAAGTTTCAAGAGTATTGAAGAAGATGCAAGTTCTTATTATTGATGAGGTGAGCATGGTATCAAACTTAATGCTTGCCTTTGTGCATTTAAGAATGCAGCAAATTCTAAGGACAGACTATGACGTGTTATTTGGTGGAAAACATGTCATAGTTTTTGGGGATCTTCTACAGCTTACTCCAGTTAAAGGACAACCAGTGTTTAATACTGTGACACATGAAGACACAAAGAAGTCATTGGGAAGCATTGGTAATGCAAATATTTGGTCCTTCTTTGAGTACAAGGAACTTACTACTAATATGAGGCAAGCAAACGATGAAGAATATGGAAGTATTCTGAAAGATATCAGGATTGGACTACTGACTGAAGCTGGCACAAAAGCATTACAGAGTTGGTTGCTACATAATTTATTTCCAAAGGAAGAAATAGTTGCAGAGAAGATATACAAGAACATTGCAGAAAAGAAAAGTGTCATCTGCTTAATGCCAACTCTACGTGAATGCTCAATATTCAATGAGGAGCTTTTGAAATTGGAAAAGGAAAATATCAGGAAATTGGAAGCAGTGGACAAAATTGAGGATGGAAGAATTACTATCACATTAACAGGCACACTGAAAAATAAATTGGATTCACTAGAGAAGAACATTTCCAAAACAGCTGGATTAGAAAAAAATCTATATGTTTGCATGAACTGTAGAGTATTTTTAAGGAGAAATTTGGATGTTGAAAAAGGTTTAGTTAATGGAGCTATGGGAAGAGTTGTGGGTTTTATTAATTATCAGAAAAAAGATGGAATTGAATGTTTAAAAATAAAATGTGATCAGATAGAAGAAGTTAAAGACATTTGTCGTTGTTCAGTTCATTTCATGCTTGTGAAAGATTTATATGTACGTAGGAAGCAGTTTCCGTTTTCGCTAGCATATGCTGTAACTATTCACAAGTCTCAAGGATTGACTGTAGATTGTGCTTTTGTGAACATTGGTTCAACTGTGTTCAAAGAAGGTATGGCATATGTTGCTTTGTCACGAGTGAAAACATTATCAGGTTTATTCATGATAGACTTTGATGACTCAAAAGTTAGTGCTGATACAAATTGTGTAAAGGAGTATAATAGATTAAGAAGAACCTATGCTCCTCATTTAGGTCAGTATCCTGTGTTGGAGAAACGTGTAGTTTCTTGTAAAAGGAGAAATGAGAATATCTGTAATGAAGATGTAGAAAGGAGGAAAAAAAAGAGGAGTGATGTAATTGCAAGCAAAAAGAAAAAGGAAAATGAAGAAGAGGTTGTAGGATGTCATTTTGAAAATAGCTCTGGTGTCAACTGCTACGCTAATGTAGTGCTGAATGTTGCATTTTATCTGGAAAGTGTGCAAGAGCAGATAATAGTAAATCAGGGAAAAAGATTCTGTTCTGAGTTGAGTCTCCTTTTTCAAAAGCTGAGTAATGATAAAACTCAAATAGAAAGTGCTACTGAAATTAGAAAACTTTTAGATGTATGTTCAGGACGAACACAGTTTTCTCAAAATGTACAGCAAGACGCACAGGAATTCTTGATGTTTTTTCTTCAGGTACTGGAAGAAGAAGGGGTTCCGATTGAAAATTTGTTTGGTCTCTCTTATAAATGGGAACATAGTTGTGAAAACTGTTTCAATACATGTGGCTCTAATGTTGATTCTGAAAGGTTTATTTATTTAACATTGCCAGAAAGTAAAACAGTCACTTTTGCTAAATTAGTTAAAGATGCTAATCATAACATGGAATGCAGTGAGTGTCAATCTGAAATGTTTTCAACGTTACTTTTAAAGGAATACGGACAATATGTAATTTTAATGATGCAACGATGTAAAGCTGATGGTTCAAAATTGGATACTTTAATAAAGAAGTTTACAGGACAGCAATTATCAATTTCAGGAAAAACTTTTGTAACAGTTGCAATAAATTTCCATGAAGGACCTACTGTAACTTCAGGACATTACACAGTTTATCTTAAATGTGAAAAAGGCTGGACACTGTGTAATGATTCCCAATTGATTTTCAAGCAACGTTTGCCTTTTGATTTAGCAAATTCCTATCTAATCTTCCTGAAACCTAAATTTTAGAGAGACTTGGCAAGATGTGTACAAAACAATTTTACAATGTTTTTGGATTACCATTGGAATTTTCAAATTTAAAGATTTTTCAAATTATCATTTGGCCTAATGGAAAGGTAACCAATTGTAATGTGGTCTTTTTAAATTTTTAATGAAACTTTGGAAAACCAAAAATTTAGAAAAAATTGGTAACATCTGCATAATGTAAATTTTGGAATGTTATTGGATTGCCATTTGAAATTTATTCAAAAAAGATTTTTAAAATTACTATTTGGCCATGTGGAAAGGTAAACAATTCTATTGTGCACTTATTTAATTATTAATAAATCTTTCGGAAACCAAAATGTTACAGAGAATCGGTGACATCTGTACAATTTAAACTTTAGAATTTTATTGGATTACCATTGGAAATTTAATCAAAAAAGAATTTTAAAATTACTATTTGGCCTAAAGGAAATGGAACCAGATGTATTGTGGAGTTATTTGAGATATATTTTTGTGATTATACTTCTGAAACAAAAATGTCAGACGGTATTTTAAATAAATAAGTATTGATATTAGTTGATATTTTTTTAGAATATTATGCATTTCTATAATGTTATGTTTAATTTAAAAGAGATTCTGGGCTTTTTTTATACAATCTTTGAGATTGTTATTTTTTTTTGCCCGCTGTTAAATGATGAATGCAATTGCTTTCACAATTTATAGTGAAATGCAATATATTCTGAAAACAGGAAAAAAAAGGCAAAAAATTTTTGGGGAAAAACATGTAAATTCGTGTACTGTGTAACATATTGATTTATTAAATATTAATACTTTTTCTTTTTTTTCAGATTGTGAAAGAAAATTTTCAAAAAAAACCAACCATTTTTTCAAGTAATTTCAATTACATTTTAATTAAAAATTAAATTGTTGGGTGGGACAGGTAACTGAGAAATTAGAAGGTCTCTTTCTTCCACTTTATCTCAAAAAGATTTTTAGTATTTAGTTATTAATTCCTCAAGGATCTTGAGATGTGGTAATTGATTTTTAGTGTTTTTACGGTAAAAAAAAAAAGTTTTAAAGAAAAAATAAAAAAAAATTGAGAGGTAAGGTTAGCTCTTAAAAGAGCCGTTGTGTTCATGCAGGGACAGAGGAAAGGAAGTATGGGAACATTAGCTGGTTGGACATTTGTGCTGATCTATTCTGTTGTTAATGAGGGAAACACTGGTCTCCCTGTGAACAATTAGATCATGGCAAAATGAACACCGCATAGTAACCCTACCAAACCGAGGGTTCATTTCCAGAGGTTCAGAAAAAGGTGATTGTGCCCCCACAGATGAAGGGCTAAGCTGAGCTTCCGCAGAAGGACTCGGCTGAGCTGCTGTGGATGTGCTCGCTCGACTTACTGAAGGGTTGCCCCTAGTATGTCGTGCATGTGTCCTAGGATGCACATCCTCAAGGTGTCTCAACATAGTGTGATTCCCAAAGGAATACTTCTTGTTGGGATTACCTCGCGAAAGTACACGCTGGCACAGCTTGCAAGTCACCCGTGCAGCATTGACTTTTTTCTCACCCTCTGGAAAAGTGAAATACTCCCATATGAAAGAGCCCTTCTGTTTCCTCCTTCTCTGCCTGATGGTGGTGCTGCTAGCCTCACTCTCAGCAGAAGAGTGCTGGTCTGCCATCGTATCCCAAAGACAACTCAGCTCCTTCTCCTAAGGGATCACAAGCAGAAATGAGGGGAATGGGTGTGGTGTAGGAGCGTTCTAGAACTGAAAGTAGTTTCAACCAATCAAAAGTTGTGTTTCATGATCACATGACCCACCGTGCGCGTACGTTACGCTTACGTTACGCTTACGGTGCGCTTACGGTAAAAGTGCGCATGCGCGGAAAAAAGACACGCGCTCGCACGCATGCGCAAAACAGTCACTCTACAACACTTCCGCGTAACGTGCGCGTGTAGCGTACACGCCTACGCGCCCCACGCACAGTACGCGCGGCTACGCAAATTGCGTAACTATACGCAAACAGAGTAGATAAATTACAAACATTGCGTAAACCGTAAGCTTACCGTACGCTTACCGTACGCGCACTAAGAAAATATATTTTTTTTTTTTTTTTTTATGTTATACTAATATATCTTACCTGTTTGGTAAAAAAAAAGAGAACTTGATATTGCATATTTTTTATTAAAACACTTTTTTTTTAAGAGAATAAAAAGTTTTTTAAAAAATAGTTTTTTTTAAAAAAAAAACACATTTAAGATAAGAATTTATAATTAAAAAATCATACAAAATCAAAAAAAAAAATATGGGAATCACATATGTTATAGGTAAGAATTAGCATTTAAAAAACCATACAAATTCAGTGAAAAAACCATGGGTTTCACACACGTTATAGTTAGCTGGACATTTCACTCGTAAAAAACCAATGAAATTTTCCCGTTATAGTTAGTTAAGCTAACTATAACTCGCGCGCCCACAATGCACTGCTGATGACGTCACATATTACATCACTCATGACATGGTCAGTGACATCACTCATGACATCACTGATGACATCATCCAGTGAACGTGCGTTTTTCTGAAAATTACATATGTTTTATATATGTATATGTAATTTTC